>NW_006793099.1:1414120-1454722 GCF_000442215.2 Lipotes vexillifer
GCATAAGTATTTACAATTGTTATATCTTCTTCTTGGATCGATCCCTTAATCATTATGTAGTGTCCTTCTTTGTCTCTTCTGATAGTCCTTATTTTAAAGTCTATTTTGTCTGATATGAGAATTGCTACTCCAGCTTTCTTTTGGTTTCCATTTGCATGGAATATCTTTTTCCATCCCCTTACTTTCAGTCTGTATGTGTCTCTAGGTCTGAAGTGGGTCTCTTGTAGACAGCATATATATGGGTCTTGTTTTTGTATCCATTCAGCCAATCTGTGTCTTTTGGTGGGAGCATTTAGTCCATTTACATTTAAGGTAATTATCGATATGTATGTTCCTATTCCCATTTTCTAAATTGTTTTGGGTTCGTTATTATAGGACTTTTCCTTCTCTTGTGTTTTTGTCTAGAGAAGTTCCTTTAGTTGCTTTAGCATTTGTTGTTTGGTGGTGCTGAACTCTCTCAGCTTTTGCTTGTCTGTATGGGTTTTAATTTCTCCATCAAATCTGAATGAGATCCTTGCTGGGTAGAGTAATCTTGGTTGCAGGTTTTTCTCCTTCATCACTTTCAGTATGTCTGCCACTCCCTTCTGGCTTGTAGAGATTTTGCTGAGAGATCAGCTGTTAACCTTATGGGGATTCCCTTGTGTGTTATTTGTTGTTTTTCCCTTGCTGCGTTTAATATGCTTTCTTTGTATTTAGTTTTTGACAGTTTGATTAATATGTGTCTTGGCGTATTTCTCCTTGAATTTATCCTGTATGGGACTCTCTGTGCTTCCTGGACTTGATTAACGATTTCCTTTCCCATATTAGGGAAGTTTTCAACTATAATCTCTTCAAATATTTTCTCAGTCCCTTTCTTTTTCTCTTCTTCTTCTGGAACCCCTATAATTCGAATGTTGGTGCGTTTAATGTTGTCCCAGAGGTCTCTGAGACTGTCCTCAGTTCTTTTCATTCTTTTTTCTTTATTCTGCTCTGCAGTAGTTATTTCCACTATTTTATCTTCCAGGTCACTTATCCGTTCTTCTGCCTCATTTATTCTGCTATTGATCCCATCTAGAGTATTTTTCATTTCATTTATTGTGTTGTTCATCATTGTCTGTTTCATCTTTATTTCTTCTAGGTCCTTGTTAACTGCTTCTTGCATTTTGTCCATTCTATTTCCAAGATTTTGGATCATCTTTACTATCATTATTCTGAACTCTTTTTCAGGTAGACTGCCTATTTCCTCTTCATTGAAAGAAAGAAAGCAAGAAAGAGAGGAGGGAAGGAAGGAAGGAGGGAAGGAAGAAAGAAAGAAAGAAGAAAAGAAAGAAAGGAAGAAGGAAAGAAAGGAGGGAGGGAGGGCAGGAGGAGGGAAGGAAGGAAGGAATGAGGGAAGGAAGGAAAAAATACAGAAAGAAAGAAGATACAGTAAAATAAAATAAAGTATAATCAAGTTACTGAATTAAAAAATAATTATTTAGAGAAAAAAAAAAGGGACGGATAGAACCTTAGGACAAATGGTGGAAGCAAAGTTATAGAGACAAAATCTTACATAGAAGCATACACATATACCCTCACAAAAAGAGGTAAAGTGGAAAAAATCATAAAACTTGCTCTCCAAGTCCACCTCCTCAATTTGGGACGATTCGTTGTCTCAAAAAGGGAAGGAAGGAAGGAAAGATAGAAAGAAGGTAAAGTATAATAGAGTTCTTTAAATTAAAATTAATTATTAAGAAAAAAATTAAAAAAAGAAAACAATGGACGAATAGAACGCTAGGACAAATGGTGGAAGCAAACCTATATAGACAAGATCTCACACAGAAGCATACACATACACATTCACAAAAAGAGGAAAAGGGGAAAAAATCATAGATCTTGCTCTAGAAATCCGCCTCCTCAATTTGGGATGATTCGCTGTCTATTCATGTATTCCACAGAGGCAGGGTACATCAAGTTGATTGTGTAGCTTTAATCCGCTGTCTCTGAGGCTGCTGGGAGAGATTTCCTTTTTTCTTCTTTGTTCTCACAGCTCACAGGGGCTCAGCTTTCGATTTGGCCCTGCCTCTGCGTGTAGGTCGCTGGAGGGCGTCTGTTTTTTGCTCAGACAGGACAGGGTTAAAGGAGCCGCTGACTCGGGGGCTCTGGCGCTCTCAGGCTGGGGAGAGGGAGGGGCACGGAGTGCGGGGCGGGCCTGCAGCGGCAGAAGTCGGCGTGACGTTGCACCAGCCTGAGGCCCGCCGTGTGTTCTCCCTGAGAAGTTGTCCCTGGATCCCGGGAACCTGGCAGTGGCAGGCTGCACAGGCTCCCCGGAAGAGGGGTGTGGATAGTGACCTGTGCTCGCACACAGGCCCCTTGGTGGCGGCAGCAGCAGCCTTAGCGTCTCCCACCCGTCTCTGGTTTCCGAGCTTTTAGCCGCGGCTCGCGCCCGTCTCTGGAGCTCCTTTAGGCAGCGCTCTTAAAACCCCTCTCCTCGCGCCCCAGGAAACACAGAGGGAAGAAAAAGTCTCTTGCCTCCTCAGCAGGTGCAGACTTTTCCCCGGACTCCCTCCCGGCTAGCCGTGGCGCACTAACCCCTTCGGGCTATGTTCAAGCCGCCAACCCCAGTCCTCTCCCTGAGCTCCGACCGAAACCCGAGCCTCGGCTCGCAGCCCCGCCCGCCCCGGCGGGTGAGCACACAAGCCTCTCGGGCTGGTGAGTGCCGGTCGGCACCGATCCTCTGTGCGGGAATCTCCCCGCTTTGCCCTCCGCACCCCTGTTGCTGTGCTCTCCTCCGCGGCTCCGAAGCTCCCCGCTCCGCCTCCCGCAATCTCTGCCCGCGAAGGGGCTTCCTAGTGTGTGGAGACCTTTCCTCCTTCACAGCTCCCTCCCACTGGTGCAGGTGCCGTCCCTATTCTTTTGTCTCTGTTTTTAATTAATTTTTTCTTTTGCCCTACCCAGATACGTGGGGAGTTTCTTGCCTTTTGGGAGGTCTGAGGTCTTCTGCCAGCATTCAGTAAGTGTTCTGTAGGAGTTGTTCCACATGTAGATGTATTTCTGGTGTATTTGTGGGGAGGAAGGTGATCTCCGCGTCTTACTCCTCCGCCATCTTTCCACCGCCTCTAGCACCACTTATTGAAGAGACTATCTTTTCTCCATTGTATATCCTTGCCTCCTTTGTCATAGATTAGTTGACCATAGGTGCATGGACATAGAGAATCCTAAAGATGCCACCGGAAAACTACTAGAGCTAATCAATGAATTTGGTAAAGTTGCAGGATACAAAATTAATGCACAGAAATCCCTTGCATTCCTATAAACTAATGATGAAAAATCTGAAAGAAATTAAGGAAACACTCCCATTTACCACTACAACAAAAAGAATAAAATACCTAGGAATAAACCTACCTCAGGAGACAAAAGACCTATATGCAGAAAACTATAACACATTGTTGAAAGAGATTAAAGATGATACAAACAGATGGAGAGATATACCATGTTCTTGATTTGGAAGAATCAATATTGTGAAAATGACTGTACTACCCAAAGCAATCTACAGATTCAGTGCAATCCCTATCAAATTGCCAGTGGCACTTTTTACAGAACTAGAACAAAAAAATCTTAAAATTTGTATGGAGACACAAAGGACCCCAAATAGCCAAAGTGGTCTTGAGGGAAAAAAACGGAGCTGGAGGAATCAGACTCGCTGACTTCAGACTATACTACAGAGCTGCAGTAATCAAGACAATATGGTACTGGCACAAAAACAGAAATATAGATCAATGGAACAGGATAGAAAGCCCAGAGATAAATAAATGCACGCAATCTACTGTCGCATTCAGATTGATCTTCCTCCTGCTTTTTATTATGTCAATCATGATACTCTAGCCATTGGGTATAGGATCTCTCAAAGTCTATTTTAGCCTTCAGATTAGACAGACAGTGAAATATAATGTGTATTTTTTTCAGTGTCCTGATGTTGACTAGGTGAGCAAACAGACTTCTAATTTTTAGGACAGCCTATTTGTTTAGACCTCTTTCTTTTCAGGTACAGTTTGTAATAGGTTACCCTCAAATAAAATGTATTCTTCCCCAGTGTAAAATCAATCAATATAAACATCTTAACCTGCCTATAGTTACAAGCAGTAAGGGATCTATCAATATCAGTCATTCTAATCTGCTCAGAAAATCAAGGGGTTGGTTAGACTTCACTCCAGACTCTTTCAAAGACTTAGTATTTTTTCCAGTGTCAAAAATATTAAGCAGCTATACTTGCATATTTTTTTATCCCACTGAGAACTCAAATTTTTAGCTGTAACAAGAATCTTCATCAGACTCCAAAGTTTTGTGATGGTTAATTTAGTTGCTGAGTTGCCTACCAGGGCATTAGAGGGGAAAAGAGCATGGATGTATTTAAGTCACTATCTTTCCAATCACTACTCTTAGCTATTTAAGTATCATTTAATAAAATAATATGAATTTGAAGGTATAACAATTGCCATGCTATTACAGTTTAAAGATAAAAATATCATGTTGTTTCAAATATCAATCTCAAATATAGCATTCATATGTCTATACATTTCAACTTAAGCATGAATTCACTTAATTTTTCAAATTGACTTTGAATTGATTTAGGCAATGGACAAATGATTTATATAAGTAAAATGTATGTACACATAGAAGGTATAACCTTTTGTAAAAAGTATGACTTAATCAAAGTGCTGAGTATCAACTGAGCATATCCTGTTTGTATGGGAGAACTGTAGGTGCTTAAGGCTTAGGTGATAAACATTTACAAAAATAAGAGTAAAGTGTAAGATAATATCAGAAGGTTAAAAAAAATTAAACTCTTGATAACAGAGTTCTTCTAAGGGAAGAAACTTTTTATTCCTTGTGCTTTAGATGTAGCTTCAGATTTGGATATATATATATATATATATATAGCATATGAAGTTAATAGAAATTCTAGGAGTTATGCTAGCATGCAGCACTAAATATGAAAGAATATGAAGAAGGTTGCCTAATGACAAACCTCAGGGATTGCAAGTGGTCAAGAATCTGGGGACTCAAATCTAGGGATAACTAATATTTCAAAGTTAAGTTAGTTTTGGACTGGAATACAAAATACTTTTAAGTAAATTAGCATGCAGCACTAAATATGAAAGAATATGAAGAAGGTTGCCTAATGACAAACCTCAGGGATTGCAAGTGGTCAAGAATCTGGGGACTCAAATCTAGGGATAACTAATATTTCAAAGTTAAGTTAGTTTTGGACTGGAATACAAAATACTTTTAAGTAAATCCCTCTCCATATAAGCTACCTCCATTTGCTTAAACTTTAAACAAAAACTTTCTTCCCACATAGTTCTGAATAACTGTTGAGTTTGTGAAAGTATCAAAGCAGTTCCCTGTTGGGAATCACCATGTATGAAAAAATGGAGTATGCCAGTTTTCACTTGTGATGAACAATAAACAGAAAAAAAATTCATAACAATCAGAAGCAACGTGGGAAGCAGAGATGGCAAGTAACACATGGCATGTAGCAGCACCATTCCCAAGAGTGAGGATTTAGAGTAGCATTTCATTTGAAACTAAATGAAGGATTTTACAAGTAGAAAAATATAGCTAGTAATTATAAGGTAAAGTGAACACTGGTGAAGAGTTTGGAATGCAGAAATGATGACTTGTGGAAGAAAAGAATTCCTAAAGGAAATGTGAATGGATTGCAAAATGGCAAGCAATTAGAGATAACACAAGTTGAAAGCAAAGTGCATAAACAGGTGCTGAAATAACAAGCACAATAAAAGAAATTCTTTTTTTGTTATTATTATTTTTATTAAAGTGTAGTACAATATTACATAAATTACAGGTATACGACATAGTGATTCAGAATTTTTAAAAGTTATACTACATTTATAGTTATAAAATTTTGGCTACATTCTCTTTGTTGCACAACATATCCTGTAGCTTATTTATTTTATACATAATAGTTTGTACCTCAATCCCTTAACCCTAACTTGCCGCTCCCCCTGCTCTCTCCCCACTGGTGACCACTAGACTGTTCTCTACATCCATGAGTCTCTTTCTTTTTTGTTATATTTACTAGTTTGTTGTATTTTTATATTCCACACATAAGTGATATCATACAGTGTCTTTGTCTGACTTATTTCAGTTAGCTTAATACCTTCTAGGTTCATCCATGTTGTTGCAAATGGCAAAATTCCATTCTTTTTTATGACTGTGGTATATCTTCTTGATAAAGAAGATATACCACATCTTCTTTATCAATTCATCTGTTGATGGTCATTTAGGTTGCTTCCATATCTTGGCAATTGTAAATAATGCTGCTATGAATATTGGGGTGCATGTATCTTTTTGCATTAGCATTTTTTGTTTTTGTTTTTGGATATATACACAGGAGTGGAATCACTGGGTCATACAGTAGTTCTGTTTTTAGTTTTTTGAGAAACTTCCATACTGTTTTCCTCAGTGGATGCACCAATTTACATTCCACCAACAGTTCATGAGGGTTCCCTTTTCTTCACAACCTCACCAACATTTGTTATTTGTGTTCTTTTTGATGATGGCCCTTCTGACAGATGTGAGGTGATATTTCACTGTGGTTTTGATTTGCATTTCTCTGATAATTAACAATGTTGAGCATCTTTTCATGTTACTGTTGGCCATCTGCATGTCCTCTTCAGAGGACAAAAAAATGTGTCTATTCAGTTCTTCTGTCCAGTTTTGAATTGGGTTGATTTTTTGATGTTGAGTTGTATGAGCTGTTTATATATCAGTCATATCATTTGCAAATATTTTCTCCCATTCAGTACGTGCTTTTTTCATTTTGTTGATGGTGTCCCTTGCTGTGCAAAAGATTTTAAGTTTAATTAGGTCCCATTTGTTTATTTTTGCTTTTATTTCCTTTGCTTTAGGAGACAGATCTAAAAATATACTGTTACAATTTATGTCAAAGAGTGTTCCACCTATGTTTTCTAGGGCTTTTTAGGTTTCTGGTCTTCCATTTAGGTCTTTAACCCATTTTAAGTTTACTTTTGTATCGGGTTAAAGAATGTTCTAATTTCATTATTTTACATGTAGCTGTCCAGTTTTCTTAACACCACTTATTGAAGAGACTTTCTTTTATCCACTGTTTATTCTTCCTTCCTTTGTCATACATTAATTGAACATAAGTGCCTGGGTTTATTTCTGGGCTCTCTATTCTGTTCAGTTGATCTATGTGTTTGTTTTTGTGCCAGTACCATACTATTTTGATTACTGTAGCTTTGTAGTATAGTCTGAAGTCAAGCAGCCTGATTTCTCCAGCTCTGTTCTTCTTTCTCAAGATTCTTTTGGCTATTTGGGGTCTTCTGTGTTTCCATACAAATTTTAAAATTATTTGTTCTAGTTGTGTGACAAATGCCATCGGTATTTTGATAGGGATTGCATTGCATCTGTAGATTGCCTTGGGTAGTATAGTCCTTTTAACAATATTAATTCCTCCAATCCATGAACGTGGTATATCTTTACATCTGTTTGTGTCATCTTCAATTTCTTTCATCATCTTATAGTTTTCTGAGTATAGGTCTTTTACCTCCTTGGGTAGGTTTATTCCTAAGTTTTTTGGTTTTTTTGATGCAATGGTAAATGGGATTGTTTTCTCAATTCCTGTTTCTGTTAGTTCATTAGGTGTAAGATTGGACAGGTTATCCAGACAGAAAATCGATAAGGAAACACTGTCCTTAAATGACACATTAGACCGGATGGATTATATGTATATATATATATATATGTTGTTATATATATATATATATAAAACATTCCAGCTAAAAGCAGCTGAATACACATTCTTTTCAAGTGTATATGGACCATTCTCAAGGACAGATCACATGCTAGGCCACAAGAAAAGCTTCAGTAAATTTAAGAAAATTGAAATCATATCAAGCACTTTTTCCAACCACAACGCTATGAAACTAGAAACCAAGAATAAAACTGCAAAAAACACAAACGTGTGGAGGCCAAACAATATGTTACAACACAATCAATGGGTCATTGAAGAAATCAAACAAGAAATTAAAGAATATGTGGAGACAGATGAAGACAAAATCATAACGATCCAAAACACATGGGACACAGCAAAGGCAGTTTTAAGAGGGAAGTTTTAGTGATACAAGCCTACTTCAGGAAACAAGAAAAATCTCAAAGAAGGATTCTTAGTAGAGTGCAAGAATAATTAATTCTAAAAATGTTAACTTGGAATTGAAAAGCTTAATTTAACCTTGTTTTTTCAAAACTGATGCATTTGTATTAATGTAATCATATACCGTTTTAAGATTCTGTAGAGCTAAAAGTGAAATTTTTTTTAAGTCTGTTCTGATAATGTGGGCTCATCTTCACATTGGCCTAATGAAATTTAGGCAAGAATTTAATCATTACCAATAAAGGAAATATAAGATCATCAAATTCTTTTAATAAATCAAATTAAAGAAACAATGACTAGAAACAAATGTTGAACTATCTTCAAAAAAAAGAAATTTTAATAGGTTCTTTCATGATTCATCTTGTGATAACATTTGTACTTGGTTAGTACACTTATGGCACATCAATAACAGATGTGAAATTCTTGGAAATCTTTCTCTTTGGAGATGCCATACTTTTTCACTGAAAGAATCCTTGAAAATGAACACAAGCTCCCTGATTCCAGTCACTTTCAAATATTTTATCTAAGTTTTTCACTATGCTTACTTTCTTGTCCATTTTTTGGTTCTTTCACTATTTCACCTTACTTTATAATTTCTCATTTATAAAAATATTCCTGACATTGCCTTAAGTCCTTCTTGCCATTCCTTTGTAGTTCTATCTTCTCTCAATTCTCATCTAATTCATTTTCTTAAATGTATTAGATAAACATGTGGTGCAATAGCATTTATTGAATAATGGCCTAATTGTTTGCCCATACTTGTATGTTATTAAAAAGATGGAATATTGACCAAAAAAGTGGTTTTATAAAAAGAAAAACTAGTAAGTCATTTCTATAAATGTTGAGACATTTTTCTCTTAGATACTTTCAATACCATAATGTTTTATACATTCATTAGTAAATCTAAATATTGTTCTTTGAATAATTTTTATTTTTATGTACTCCCTGTCATTTCATATTAAAGATGTAAGTTGTTCCAGATATAAATTCTTGCAATTTCTTATTTTACATGTATGAAAATAAAGTTCAAAGCCATACTGTGTCTTGCTCACAATCACATAGATGGTTGGTACTCAAACTCCAAGCCTCCTAACTTCAAGATTATTCATTGGTTTCTCCTTATGGGAGAAACTTATGATTAAAGAAAATGAGTTCATATTTTCCTCTTCAGTTGAGGGTAGCAAGAGGATGTAGGGAGATGGAGATATTGTGTCACTGGTTAGAAAACCATGTTAGAATTTGGAAGTGGCTGAGGCTATATGATATGTACAGAAATTATTTTGCTGTTTATGTTGCAGTCACTGGTGTGTACAAATGTTCTCATTTACGTCCAATCAAATTATTTTTTAATGAGATGGAGCATGAATTTTCTATTTAAATATGAGTTTAATTGAACTCTTCCTTTGTGAAAGACCCAGCGCTTTTGTTTCTTAATGCATTTAAATATATATATATATTTCCAAATATATAGATATATTTCCAAAAATTGCTTTCCAAAAATCGCAGAGCTAACAAGAGTCAGGTTGATGACATAAGTATGTTATTTTACTCTATGTCTCATATTGTTCCCAGAATGTCATGTTGCCTGGTGACTTCAATGAGCTTGTTCACAGTAAGCCAGTAAGTTTATTGTCAGTGTTCTAATTATGCTAGACAAGAAGATGGAGATTTAATAGTTTGATTTTACATCTTAAATAACTGAGCCATTAATTGCACTACATCTGTAGGCTATTGTGTTGTATTCTTTATCTCTCCCTTACCCTATCTTGGAACATTGAATATAGCACTGTAGTTAAGAGCCCAACTCTGTTGGATATTAACTACCTGAGTCAACTTGGTCTAGTCACTTAGCTTCGTGTAACTAGTTTCTTCATTTGGCAAATGGGAATAATACTGGTACCTCTGTTGTAAGATTAGAAGAATAAGTTTTAATTTAATTAAAATACATGTTTAGACTAGTGCCTAACACATATTAAGTACTACATAGTGATATGTATTATTTTCACTATCTTTCTCCTTCTTGTTCTATTTCTACCCCCTACATCTGTCTCTATTTTTTCATTCATACACAAATATAGCTAGTAATGTCAGTGGGTGATTTTCTAGATTAAACATTCAAAAAAGTATTTTCATAAGAAAACTAAATAAAATTGGTTCAGAGTACATGCCCTAAAATTTGCCTCTTATTCTAATAGAATATTCCTAATAGAATAGAATATTCTTCATGGAATGGATTAGTTAATTACAAAATAAAGAAATAAATACATATTTGTTTTAGACACACTCATCCAAAACTTTAAAGTTTGAATTATACCATTAGTTTTACAGATAAGTGAACACCAGAAACCTCAAAGAATGTTAGAAATGTACATAAAACTATATCAGCTGATAAATCTCAGTCATATTTAGCAAGTACACTACAGTCAACTTTAGTTTGAAATCATTTGAGCATGACGAGGAAACTTTAGAAAACCCCATGGTACATAGTTATTGCTGTTTAAATTCAGGCACCTTCAGATAGAGAAGTAAAAATAAAGTGACGCTATTTGTTCTGTGTGTGATGATAATGGGAATATTTTCACAAGGACCAAAAATAAAATAGATTCTTTGCTCTATATACTTTAGGAAAAATGTTAGAGCACAAGTGCTTACAGAGGAGGGACAGTTTATTTATCCCTGAAGGGTAAATAGCTCAAGCAGCAGAGGCCAAAATCCTGACAATTTGTCTACTAAATGACTCACCTGCTACATGTGGATAAATTGTTTTTTAGAATTTGCCATAGCCAAGGAAGTTTTATTCAAAAGTCAGAACCAATCTATGTATAGCAAACTATTTGTCAAATTTCTTTCAGAATTATGAGCTCTGAACATATGGAATAGTGTCAGACATAATAGAAAATTGAGACTGGCATGTTTCTACAAAAAATGCCTTTCTGTTAGAAGGCACTGGTTGCTATATTCATTCCTTAAAATAATCTTAAATGTCTGTTGCAAGAATTTCCACTATATATATGGGTACCTTAAAAGTGTTGACTTTACACTTTTACACAGTGTTCCTTATATTAAAGTAGCACAATGTCATTAAGACACACTGGTTGCTTCAATTCCCCTTTGCAAGTGTCCTAGTTGACATTCAGTATTAGAATTTGAATTTTAAAATGTAATTATAATGTTTGCTCAGTAATCCACACCAACTTGCATGTAATACATCTGATTAGTTTGGGTCATTTATTGTACTTAATAAGGCCAATGTGTCATTTATTTCACATTTTTTTTTATAAATGGGAAAAGTAAATTGTATTTCAATGAAAATTAAATACTCAAAGGTAGATATCAAATTTTTTTCCTAACCTGAAATTTTTACAATACAGCCCTAATAATATTGGTTTAAGAATATAATACTTTGTTAAGTATATTTATATTGTCTGTGGTGGTCATACTTAATGATTTTCATGTAGTGATAGAAAGATGGCATGTAAAGAAACTGAAATTCAAAGTCAGGTAATCTGCATTTCTGCATTCAAGCACTAATTTCAATGCATATTTCTAATGTTAAATTTTATTATTAAACATGTCAACCCGTATGAACCTCAATTTCCACACTTATGGAATAACATGATTAATGATAGTTAAAATTTTGAATATGTCTTTTTGGTAGGTATAGGGCTCAGACATATGTATCTATTAACTATATAAGATAAATAGTCTTGATATCTTCATTTATTAAAATAAAGAACCAGGCTTAGATATGTTAGTAATTTGCATAAGGTCACAGAGCTCATGGTAGAGGCAGGATATGCACCCAGGAATTCTACTTACAGAGTTTAAAATCTTGACAAGTGGAGTGCCCTACCTGTAGTAGAATAATTACACTAACAGCTCCAAGTTTTCACTCCTCCTTATATTTATGTCCTTTGGCAAGTGAGGAATCTTACCTCAACTTGGCCATGTGATCTGCTTTAGCCAATGTAGGGGTGAGGCTAGCAAATATGACACCAGTAGAGTTTTGAAAAGCAATTATATATGTGGGCTTGTGCTTCTGACATCATCAAGAAAAAGACATGTCCCAGTCTAACCTGGTAGTCCCAAGAGAAGGTGAGAGACATGGGCACTGAGCTCAGTTGTCCCAGGTGTCTCAGGCAACGAGATGAGCTAAGCCCCAACGAGGTCAGCAGAATTTCACCCTTGTGATGCATGAATAATAATTATAAACTGTTGTATTACTGTTGTGTTTGTGAATAGTTCATTATAAATCAATAGGTGCATGATACATTGCCTTTCTAAATATAAATTGAGAAAAATAATATCTATATCCTCATTTTATGGATGGTCCTAAACTTTGAAAATATTTATATGTAGAAAAAGTATTAACAAATGTTTGTTATTTTTACTTACCCTGCCCTACCTAACTTACTAAAATGAGTTCCAATGGTGGGTATGGCCAAGGGTTAGGGTTAGGGTATGGGTTAGGGTACGTATTAGGGTTAGGGTACAGGGTAGGGTTAGGGTATGGGGTCGGGTTAGGTTACGGGTTAGGGTACAGGTTAGGGTTAGGGTACAGGATAGGGTACAACTATGGGTTAGGGTACGGGTTAGGGTTAGGGTTAGGGTACAATTTATTGTACAGCTACAAGTTAGGGTTAGAGTATGGGTTAGGGTACAGGTTAGTGTTAGGATACAGGTTAGGATTAGTGTACGGGATAGGGGTAGGGTTAGGGTTCGGGTAGTGGTTAGGGTACATTACGGTATGGTTACGTGTTAGGGTTAGGGTATGCTTTAGGGTACGAGTTAGGGTTATGGTATATGTTAGGATTAGGGTATGGGGTAGGGTTGGGTTACGGGTTAGGGTTAGGGTTAGGGTTAGGATTAGGGTACCAGTTAGGGTTAGGGTTAGGATTAGGGTACCAGTTAGGGTTAGGGTACAGGAGAGGGTACAGCTATCCTGTACAGTTAGGGTACAGTTAGGGGTAGGTGTTATGGTTAGGGTACAGATTAGGGTATGAGTTAGGGTTCAGGTTAAAGTACGGGTTAGGGTTAGGGTACGGGTTAGTGTATGGCTACAGGTTAGGGTTAGTGTACGGCTTAGGGTATGGGTTAGTGTTAGGATACAGCATACTATTAGGGTACTGGTTAGGGTAGGGGTTAGGGTTCGGGTATGGGTTAGGGTACATGTTAGGGTACAGCTACATGTTAGGGTTAGGGTACAGGTTAGCATTAGGGTATGGGTATGGGTACGGGTTAAGGTTAGGGTACAGTATAGGGTACAGCTGCATGTTAGGATTAGGGTTAGGGTATGGGTTAGGGTTAGGGTATGGGTTAGGGTTAGGGAATGGGTTAGGGTTAGGGTACAGTTTAGTGTATGGCTATGGGTTAGGGTACGGGTTAGTGTTTGGATTCAGGTTGGGATTAGGGTACATGTTAGGGTTAGGGTAAAGTATAGGGTACAGCTACGTGTTACGGTTAGGGTACAGTTTAGTGTTGGGCTACAGGTTAGGGTTAGGGTTCGGGTATGGGTTAGGGTACAGGTTAGGGTACGGCTATAGGATAGGGTTAGGTATGTGTTAGGGTACGGGTTAGGGTTAGGGTACAGTTTAGTGTACGGCTACGGGTTAGGTATGGGTTAGTGTTAGGATATGGCTGAGGATTAGGGTACTGGTTAGAGTAAGGGTTAGGGTTAGGGTGAGCGGGTATGGGTTAGGGTGCGTGTTAGGGTTAGGATACGGGTTAGGGTTAGGGTACAGGGTAGGGTTACATTATGGGTTATGGTTAGGTTTAAGGTTAGGGTACAGTTTAGTGTACGGATAAGAGTTAGGGTTAGGTTACGGGTTAGGGTACAGGTTAGTTTTAGGATACGGCTTAGGATTAGGGTATGGTTTAGGGTTAGGGTTAGGGTTTGGGTAGGGGTTAGGGTACAGGTTAGGGTACAGTTACGTGTTAGGGTTAGGGTATGTTTTAGGTAACGTGTTAGGGTTAGGGTACATGTTAGGGTTAGCATACGGGGTAGAGATAGGTTATGGGTTAGGGTTAGTGTTAGGGTACCGGATAGTTTTAGGGAACTGGATAGGTTATAGCTACGTGTTAGGGTTAGCATACAGGTTAGGGGACAGGTTAGGGTTAGGGGACGGGTTAGGTTTAGGGTTAGCGTTAGTGTATGGGTTGGGGGTTGGATACAGTTTAGTGTATGGCTACGAGATAAGGTTAGGGTTAGGGTTAGGTTTGGGGTGTGGTACGGGTTAGGGTTAGGGTATGGGTTAGGGTTAGGGTATGGTGTAAGGTTAGGGTTAGAGTTAGGGTAGGGGTTAGGGTTAGCATACAGTTTAGTGTATGGCTACGGGTTAGGGTTAGGGTTAGGGTTAGGTTTCGGGTAGGGCTTAGGCTACAGGTTAGGGTATGGTTACGTGTTAGGGTAAGGGTATGTTTTAGGGTAGTGTTAGGGTTAGGGTATGTGTTAGGATTAGGGTACAGGGTAAGGTTAGGGTATGGGTTAGTGTATGGGTTAGGGTTAGGTTTAGGGTACTAGTTAGGGTACAGGATAGGGTACAGCTATGTGTTATGGTTAGGGTACATGTTAGGGTTCAGGTTAGGGTTGGTGTACTGGTTAGGGTTAGGGTATGGGTTAGGGTTAGGGTTAAGGTTAGGGTTAGGGTTAGGGTCCAGGTTAGGGTTAGGGTACAGTTTAGTGGACGGCTATGTGTTATGGTTAGTGTATGGGTTAGGGTACGGGTTGGTGTTAGGATACGGCTTAGGATTAGGGTACTGGTTAGGGTTAGGGTTAGGGTTAGGCTTTGTGTGTGGGTTAGGGTACAGGTTAGGGTATGGCTAAGGGTTAGGGTTAGGTTATGGGTTAGGGTACGTGTTAGGATTAGGTTATGGGTTAGGTTTAGGGTATGTGATAGGGTTAGGGTATGCGTTAGGGTTAAGGTTAGGGTTATGGTACTGGTTAGTGTTAGGATACAGGATAGGGTTAGGGTTAGGGTTAGGGTTAGGGGACGGTTTAGAGTACAGGTTAGGGTACGACAATGGTTAGGGTTAGGGTTAGGGTTAAGGTTAGGGTTAGTGTACCAGGTAGGGTTAGGGTACAGCTTAGGATTATGGTTATGGTTAGGGTACTGGTTAGGGTTAGGGTACAGGATAGGGTACAGCTATGTGTTAGGGCTAGGGTACAGGTAAGGGTAATGGTTAGGGTTAGGTTATGGGTTAGGGTATGGGTTAGGGTTAGGGTACGGGTTAGTTAGGGTTAGGGTTAGGTTACGTGTTAGGGTTAGGGTACAGTTTAGTGTACGTCTACGGGTTAGGGTTAGTGTATGGGTTAGTGTATGGGTTACTGTATGGGTTAGTGTTAGGATACAGCTTAGGATTATGGTACTGGTTAGTGTAAGGGTTAGGGTTAGGGTTAGGGTTCGGGTAGGGGTTAGGGTACAGTTGAGTGTATGGTTATGTTTTAGGGTCAGGGTATGTGTTAGGGTAAGTGTTTGGGTTATGGTACGTGGTACGGTTAAGTTACAGGTTAGGTTTAGGGTTAGGGTTAGGGTACCGGTTAGGTATAGGATACAGGATAGGGTATAGCTACATGTTAGGTTTAGCGTACAGCTTAGGGTACGGGTTGGTTAGGGTATGAGTTAGGGTTAGAGTATGGGTTAGGGTGATGGTATGGAGTAGGTTTCGGGTAGGTGTTAGGTTGAGGGTTAGGGTTAGGGTACAGTATAGGGTACAGCTACATGTTAGGGTTAGGGTACAGGTTAGGGTACAGGTTAGCGTTAGGGTATGGGTATGGGTACGGGTTAAGGTTAGGGTACAGTATAGGGTACAGCTGCATGTTAGGATTAGGGTATGGGTTAGGGTTTAGGTTAGGGTTTGGGTAGGGCTTAGGGTACAGGTTAGGGTAGGGCTACGTTTTAGGTTTAGGGTATGTGTTAGGGTAAGTGTTTCAGTTAGTTAAGTATTAGGGTTAGAGTGTGGGGTAGAGTTAGGTTACGGGTTAGGCTTAGGGTTAGGGTACTGGTTATGGTTAGGTTACAGGATAGGGTATACCTACATGTTAAGGTTAGGGTACATGTTAGGGTTAGGGTACGGGTTAGGGTTAGGGTACAGGGTAGGGTTAGTGTATGGGTTAGGGTTAAGGTACAGTTTAGTGTACAGCTACAGGTTAGGGTTAGTGTATGGGTTAGGGTATGGGTTATGGTTAGAGTACGGGTTAGGGTTAGGTATATGGTATGGGTTAGGGTTAGGGTACAGTTTAGTGTAGGGTTAGGGTTAGGGTTAGGGTACGGGTTAGGATACGGGTTAGTGTTAGGATAAGCGTTAGGATTAGGGTACGGGTTAGGGTTAGGGATAGAGTTAGGGTTAGGCTTCAGGTAGGGGTTAGGGTACAGGTTAGGGTATGGTTACGTGTTATGGTTAGGGTATGTTTTAGGGTACATGTTAGGGTTATGGTACGTGTTAGGATTAGGGTACAGGGTAGGGTTAAGTTATGAGTTAGGGTTAGGGTTAAGGTACCAGTTAGGGTTAGGGTACAGGATAGGGTACAGCTACATGTTAGGGTTAGGGTATGGGTTAGGGGTAGGGTATGGGTTAGGTTTAGGGTATGTGTTAGGGTTAGGTTTAGCGTTAGGGTATGGGTTAGCATTAGGGTACAGTTTACTGTATGGCTACGAGTTAGGGTTAGGTTACGGTTAGGGTACAGTTAGTGTTAGCATACGGGTTAGGATTAAGATATGGGTTAGGTTTAGGGTTAGGGTTAGGGTTTGGGTAGAGGTTAGGGTACTGGTTAGTGTATGGTTATGTGTTAGGCTTTGGGGATATTTTAGGGTATGAGTTATGGTTAGAGTACGTGTTAGGGTAAGGGTACAGGGAAGGGTTAGGGTATGGGTTAGGGTTAGTGTTAGGGTTAGGGTACCGTTCAGGTTTAGGGTACAGGATAGGGAAGAGCTAAGTGTTATGTACAGGTTAGGCTATGGGTTAGGTTTGGGGTACGGGTTACAGTTAAGGTATGGTGCAGGGTTAGGGTACAGTGTAGGGATAGGATACAGGTTAGGTTTTAGTGTTAGGGTATGGGTTAGGGTGAGAGTACAGAGTAGGGTTAGGGTACAGGGTTGGGTTAGGTTATGGGTTTGGGTACCAGTTAGGGTTAGGGTTAGGGTACTGTTAGGTTTAAGGTATGGTGTAGGGTCAGAGTACGGGTTAAGGTTAGGATTAGGGTATGCATTAGGGTTAGGGTACAGTTTAGTGAACGGCTACGTGTTAGGGTTAGTGTATGGTTTAGGATATGGGTTAGTGTTAGGATACGTCTTAGGATTAGGATACTGTTTAGGGTAAGGTTTAGGGTTAGGGTTAGTATACGGTTTAGGGTTAGGGTATGGGGTAGGGTTAGAGTTCGGGTTACAGTTAGGTTTAGGGTTAGGGTACGGTTTAGGGTTAGGGCACAGTTTAGTGTACGGATACTAGTAAGGTTTAGGGTATGGATTAGGGTATGGGTTAGTTTTAGGATACGGGTTAGGATTAGGGTACCGGTTAGGGTTAGGGTACAATTTAGTGTATGGCTATGAATTAGGGTTAGAGTATGTGTTAGGGTAAGGGTTAGTGTTAGGATACGGGATAGGATTAGGGTTAGGGTTTGGGTAGGGATTAGGGTACAGGTTAGGGTACGGCTACGTTTTAGGGTTAGGGTGTGTGTTAGGGTAAGTGTTTGGTTTAGGGTATGTGTTAGGTTTAGTGTACAGGGTAGGGTTAGGTTATGGGTTAGGGTTAGGGTTAGGGTGCCGGTTAGGGTTAGGATACAGGTTAGGGTACTGTAGGATATGCATTAGGATTAGGGTATGGGTTAGGGTTTGAGTATGGGTTAGGGTTAGGCTTTGGATAGGGGTTAGGGTACAGGTTAGGGAATGGTTACCTGTTAGGGTTAGGGTATGTTTTAAGGTACATGTTAGGGTTAGGTTATGTGTTAGGATTAGGGTACCTGGCAGGGTTAGGTTACGGGTAAGGGTTAGGGTTAGAGTTACGGTACTGGTTTGGTTTAGGGTACAGGTTAGTGTACAGCTACATGTTAGGGTTAGTGTACAGGTTAGGGTATCGGTTAAGGTTGGAGTACGGGTTAGGGTTATGGTATGGGTAGGGTTCAGGTTAGGGTTAGGATACAGGTTAGGGTTAGGGTACTGTTTAGTGTACAACTATGGGTTAGGGTTAGTGTATGGGTTAGAGTATGGCTTAGTGTTAGGATACAGCTTAGGATTAGGATACTGGTTATGGTTAGGTTTAGGGTTAGGGTTAGGCTTTGGGTATGGGTTAGAGTACAGGTTAGGGTACGGCTAAGTATTAGGGTTACTGTATGGGGTAGGGTACGTGTTAGGTTTAGCGTTCAGGTTAGGGTTAGTGTACCGGGTAGGGTAGGGTACAGGATAGGGTGCAGGTACGTGTTAGTGTTAGGGTACAGGTTAGAGTATGGGTTAGGGTTAGGGCTTGGATTACTGTTAGGGTACAGGTTAGGATTAGGGTATGGGGTAGGTTTAGGGTACATGTTAGGGTTAGGGTACAGGTTATGGTAAGGGATAGGTTTAGGGTACCAGTGAGGGTTAGGGTACAGAGTAGGGTAGAGCTACGTGTTAACTGTTAGGGTACAGGTTAGGGGACGGGTTTGGGTGTGGGTATGGGTTAGGGTTACGGTATGGGTTATCGTTAGGGTATAGTGCAGAGTTAGGGTACAGGTTAGGGTTAGGGTTAGGGTTACGGAACGGGTAGGGTTAGGGTACAGTTTAGTGTACAGCTACAAGTTAGGGTTAGAGTAAGTGTTAGGGTATGGGTTAGTGTTAGGATACGGCTTAGGATTAGAGTACTGGTTAGGGTAAGGGTTAGGGTTAGGATTCGTGTTTGGGTATAGGTTAGGCTACAGGTTAGGGTATGGCTATGAGTTAGGGTTCGGATATGATTTAGGCTTAGTGTTAGGGTTAGGATACGGATGAGGTTTAGGGTACGGGGTAGGGTTAGGGTACGGGATACTGTTAGTATATGGGTTAGGATTAGGGTACGGGTACGGGTACGGGTTAGGTTTAGGTTTAGGCTTCAGATAGAGGTTAGGGTACAGGTTAGGGTATGGTAACATATTAGGGTATGTTTTAGGGTATATGTTAGGGTTAGAGTACGTGTTAGGGTTTTGGTATGGGGAAGGGTTTGGGTACGAGTTAAGGTTAGGGTTAGGATTAGAGTACCAGTTAGGGTTAGGATAGAGCTACGTGTTATGGTTAGGGTACACTTTCGGGTAGGGGTTAGGGTTGGGGTACTAATTAGGATTAGGGTACGGGTTAGGTTTAAGTTATGGGGAAGGGTATGGGGTAGGGTACGGGTTAGGGTTAGGGTACAGGTTAGGGTACAGTTTAGTGTACGGCTATGGGTTAGGATTAGTGTATGGGTTAGGGTATGGGTTAGTGTTAGTATACGGCTTAGAATTAGGGTACTGGTTAGGGTTAGGGTTAGGGTTAGGATAGAGTTTAGTGTACAGATAAGAGTTAGGGTTAGGGTACAGTTTAGAGTATGGGTTAGGGCTAGGATATGGCTTAGGATTAGGCTACTGGTTAGGGTAAGGGTTAGGGTTAGGGTTAGGGTTCGGGCACAGTTTAGGGTACCGGTTAGGGTACGGCTATGGGTTAGGGTTCAAGTATGGGTTAGGGTTAGGTTTAGGGTTAGGATACGGGTTAGGGTTAAGGCACGGGGTAGGGTTAGGGTACGGTTTTGTGTTAGGATACGTGTTAGGGTTAGGTTTAGGGTAAGGGTTAGGCTTCGGGTAGGGATTAGGGTACAGGTTAGGGTATGGTTTCGTGTTATGGTTAGGGTATGTTTTAGGGTATGTGTTAGGGTTAGAGTCTGTGTAAGGGTTAGGGGAAGGGTAAGGGTTAGGGTATGGGTTAGGGTGAGCGTTAGGGTTATGGTACCAGTTAGGGGTAAGATACAGGATAGGTTACAAGTACGTGTTATGATTAGGTTACCTGTTAGGGTACAGGTTAAGGTTGGAGTACGGATTAGGGTACGGGTAGGGTACGGGTAGGGTACGGGTTAGGGTTAGGGTACAGTTTAGTATATGACTACAGGTTAGGGTTAGTGTACGGGTTAGGGTTAGGGATAGGCTTGGGGTATGGGTTAGGGTACAGGTTAGGGTATGACTAAGGATTAGGGTTGGGTATGGGTTAGGGTATGGGTTAGGGTTAGTGTTTGGATTAGGGTTACAGTACGGGTTAGGGTTAGGGTACAGGTAGGTTTAGGATACATGTTAGGGTTATTGTATGGGTTAGGGTTAGGCTACAGTTTACTGTACGGCTATGAGTTAGTGTTGCATTACATGTTAGGGTATGGGTTAGTGTGAGAATACTGGGTAAGGTTGGGGTTAGGCTTTGGGTAGAGGTTAGGGTAGAGGTTAGGGTATGATTATGTGTTAGGGTTAGGGTATGTTTTAGGATACATGTTAGAGTTAGAGTACGTGTTAGGATTAGGGTACAGGGAAGGGTTAGGGTAAGGGATAGGGTATGGGTTAGGGTTAGGGTAGGGTTTAGGGTTAGGCCTCGGGTAGGGGATAGGGTACAGGTTAGGGAATGGTTACCTGTTAAGGTTTGGGTCTGTTTTAGGGTACATGTTAATGTTAGGTTACATGTTAGGATTAGAGTACCTGGTAAGGTTAGGGTATTGGTTAGGGTACGGGTTAGGGTTACAGTCCTGGTTAGGGTTAGGGTACAGGATAGGGTACAACTACGTGTTATGTTTAGGATACAGGTTAGGGTACGGGTTAAGGTTGGAGTATGGGTTAGGGTTATGGTATGGGTAAGGGTTAGATTATGGGTTAGGGTATGGCTTAGTGTTAGGATACGGCTTAGGATTAGGGTACTGGTTAGGGTTAGGTTTAGGGTTAGGGTTAGGCTTCAGTATGGTTTAGAGTACAGGTTAACGTACAGATAAGTATTAGGGTTAGGGTATGGGTTAGGGTACGTGTTAGGTTTAGTGTTCAGGTTAGGGTTAGTGTACCGCGTAGTTTAGGGTACAGGATAGGGTACAGCTACGTGTTAGTGTTAGGGTACAGGTTAGAGTACGGGTTAGGGTTAGGGTATGGATCAGGGTTAGGGTACGGGTTAGGATTAGGGTACGGGGTAAGTTTAGGGTACGTGTTAGGGTTAGGGTATGGGTTAGGGTACAGGTTAGGGTTATGGTTAGGTTTAGGGTATGGGTGAGGTTTAGGGTATAGGATAGTGTAGAGCTAAGTTTACTGTTAGGGTACAGGTTAGGGGATGGGTAAGGGATTGAGTACGGGTTAGGGTTATGGTACAGGTTAGCATTAGGGTATGGTGCAGAGTTAGGGTACAGGTTAGGGTTAGGGTTAGGGTACGGGTAGGGTTAGGGTACAGTTTAGTGTACGGCTACAGGTTAGGGTTAGTGTATGTGTTAGGGTACGGGTTAGTGTTAGGATACATCTTAGGATTAGTGTACTGGTTAGGGTAAGGGTTAGGGTTAGGTTTATGGTTAAGGAACAGATACGGTTTAGGGTACAGGTTAGGGTACGACAACGGTTTAGGGTTAGCGTATGTGTTAGGGTATGGGTTAGGGTAAGGCTTCGGGTAAGGGTTAGGGTTAGGGTACGGGGATGGTTTAGGGTACAGGTTAGGGTACGACAACGGTTTAGGGTTAGCGTATGTGTTAGGGTATGGGTTAGGATTAGGGTATGGGTTAGGGTAAGGCTTCGGGTAAGGGTTAGTGTTATGGTTAGGGAACGGGTACGGTTTAGGGTACAGGTTAGTGTATGACAATGGTTAGGGTTAGCATACGTGTTAGGGTATGGGTTAGTGTTACTGTACGGGTTAGGGTTAGGCTTCGGGTAATGGTTAGGTTTAGGGTTAGAGAACGGGTACTGTTTAGGGTACAGGTTAGGTACAACAACAGTTTAGGGTTAGTGTACGTCTTAGGGTACGGGTTAGTGGTAGTGTATGGGTTAGGATTTGGGTACTGGTTAAGGTAACCCTTCGGTAAGGGTTAGGTTTAGGTTTAGGGTTACGGTTATGGTTAGGGAACAGGTACAGTTTAGGTTACAGGTTAGGGTACAACAACAGTTTAGGTTTAGTGTACGTGTTAGGGTACGGGTTAGTGGTAGTGTATGGGTTAGGATTAGGGTATGGGTTAGGGCAAGGCTTCGGGAAAGGGTTAGGTTTAGGGTTAGGGTTAGGGTTAGTGTTAGGGAATGGATATGGTTTAGGTTATAGGTTAGGGTATGAGAAATGTTTAGGGTTAGCGTACGTGTTAGGGTATGGGTTAGTGTTAGTGTATGGGTTAGGCTTAGGGTATGGGTTTTGGTAAGGCTTTGGGTAAGGTTTATGGTTATGGTTAGGGTTAGGGAACAGGGATGGTTTAGGGTACAGTTTAGGGTACAACAACGGTTTATTTTTAGCGTACATGTTAGGGTAAGAGTTAGTGTTTGTGTACGGGTGAGGATTAGGGTACGTGTTAGGGTAAGGCTTCGGGTAAGTGTTAGGGTTAGGGTTATGGAACGGGTATGATTTAGGGTGCAAGTTAGGGTACGACAACGGTTTAGGGTTAGCGTATGTGTTAGGGTACGGGTTAGTGTTATTGTACGGGTTAGAATTAGTGTATGGGTTAGGGTAAGGCTTCGTGTAAGGATTAGGGTTAGGGTTAGGGAATGGGTACGATTTAGGGTACAATTTAGGGTATGACAACGGTCTAGGGTTAGCATACGTGTTAGGGTATGGGTTAGTGTTATTGTACGGGTTAGAATTAGTGTACGGTTTAGGGTAAGGCTTCGTGTAAGGGTTAGGGTTAACGTTAGGGTTAGGGAATGGGTACGATTTAGGGTACAATTTAGGGTATGACAACGGTCTAGGGTTAGCATACGTGTTAGGGTTCAGGTTAGTGTTAGTGTACTGGTTAGGATTAGGGTATGGGTTAGGGTAAGGCTTTGGGTAAGGTTTAGGGTTAGGGTTAGGGTTAGGGTTAGGGAATGGGTACGGTTTAGGGTACAGTTTAGGGTACGACAATGATTTAGGATTAGCGTACATGTTCGGGTACGGCTTAGTGTTAGTGTACGTGTTAGGATTAGGGTACGGGTTAGGGTAAGACTTTGGTTATGGGTTAGGGTTAAGGTTAGGGTTAGGTTTAGGGAACGGGTATGGTTTGGGGTACAGGTTAGAATATGACAATGAATTAGGGTTACCGTATGTGTTAGGGTATGGTTTAGTGTTAGTGAACGGGTTAGGATTAGCGTACGGATTAGGGTAAGGCTTATGGTTAGATTTAGGGTTAGGTTTAGGGTTAGGGTTAGAATTAGGGAATGGGTACAGTTTAAGGTACAGGTTAGGGTACCACAACGGGTTCGGTTTAGGGTACGTGTTAGGGTATGGGTTAGTGTTAGTGTACGGGTTAGGATTACAGTACTGTTTAGGGTAAGGCTTAGGGTAAGTGTTAGGTTTAAGTTTAGGGTTATGTTTAGGGAACGGGTACGTTTCAGGGTTCAGTTTAGGGTACAACAACGGGTTAGTGTTTGAGTATGTGTTAGGTTATGTGTTAGTGTTAGTGTATGGGTTAGGATTAGGGTACGTGTAGTTTAAGGGTTAGCATAAGATATCGGGTTCGGATTAGGGTTAGGGTTAGGGTTAGGGTTAGGGAATGGGTGAATTACAGTGCCCCTGTGCTTCATATAAAGTGACGGAAATATCAAACGGAAGTGTTAGAAACATTTTATTTTACCCGAGCCTTATACACTGCTGTATGTTAATTACAGCTTGGCTCACACATGTGTTCAGTCTAGTTACAATGTTCTCAATTTCTGTTACTGATCCTCCAGAGTGGGCCCTAACAAGGCTTCCCTTGCCCAGTGTCATTGGAGCCAACAGATGGAGACTGATTTTTGTTCAGAAGCAAGGGAAACTTTATATTTTGATCAGAGAATGGAGAGATGAGAGCGTGCGCTACCCTGCGGGCTGTGGGCTGGGCTGCTGTGTAGGGATCCCAGCAGCATCAGCAGGAGGGAGGTGCAGAGCTCTCGAGGGCCGGGTTGGCTGCAGCTGAGTCTCTATGTCGCGGAGTCTGCATGGGGCCCCGCGGTCTGAAGTGTCGACCCAGCCATTGTGCATTAGGAAATCGGGTCTGACGTGCTGGGTGTGGGACCTCTGCATGCGCAACCCTAGGAGCACGTGAAATTAGACAAAGCACAGAGGAAAAAAATGTTAGACTTTATTTTATTGCCCAGATTCTATTTTTATCTCCCAGGAATTTTTCATGGGCTTTGCCAGTGACAAACCACTCCTCAGCCTTTTGTCCCATTCCTCATTCTTGGGGCGCTCTGGGTGCAGACCCCTCTTCTGTAACTGCTTCGTGCTGAGTTGGGAGTCCTCACACTCGTGGGGAGGGGCAGAACTTCTCCCCAGCAGCCTCCAGGTGAGCTTGATTGTCCCCAGGCCTCCTGCCTCACTGCTCGTCCGCCTGAGCGCCAGCATTGGAAGTGTTATAGATTCTAATGACCTTTAAGGGTCCAGGAAAGAGATGTGCAGAGACGCTGGTGGGGAGGCCGGTTTTATCCCGCCCCACATTTGTTCGGCCACCTTAGGCTGACGGTTTCTGCCAGCCTAGATGCTCTGATCAGTAGTCTGTGCTTTCTTCATTTAGGCCCCTGAATTAACGTACAAACAGCACCAGATGTCAGAGCCCTGCCCACTCAACTCCCAGACAGTCCAGGGCCGGTGGTGATCCAGGACCATGACGGCCACTGAGTCAACGGCCTTTTGAAGTAGCCAGAAGTCCAGCCGGTCTCATTGGCCACCGTCACCGCGGTGTCTGTAGGCTTTTCTATGGTGACAGCGTGATATACGGTTCCTCCGCCAAGCTTATTAGCTCCCCTCTGGGTGCAGTAAGTCCTGCAAGCAGTAGTCTGCTCTTTTGGGGCACACTCTTGTTGTTTTCTGAGAGAAACTCCAGGTCAAGTGATGGTCACATGAGTTGTCATGGTGGCCCGTTGTCCCCAGTTGTCTCTCTGGAGGTTGGAGTTGGAGGGCCTCCTCCCCCGAGGTCAGTGTGCCCACGGAGCGACCCCTGCAACTTCAGCACGGTGGGTGGTTAGGATCACCACGTGGGGTCCTTTTCCCTTAGGAGGGAGCTGGATTTGTGGGCTGCTGATTTCCAGGTTTTTAGATACCCCCAGTACCCTGGCCGAATGGGGCAGCGGGCCAAGCCATTGGTGACTGTAGTTTATCCGACCTGGAGGGCATTCTTGCATTGTTCCATTTCAAGTGGTACCAGTTTTTGCACTAATACTCCAAGGGCGAGTCACATTCTATGGGGATGTAAAGTTCAAAGGGTTTAGCTAAATTAGGGAGTTCCAGGGCAAGTATCTGAATTGACTTGAAAAGCTGCATCTGGATTCTACTCAAAAGGATCATCATCTTTTCCTTTCAGTGTTTCATATAGAGGCCCAGCTATTAGACTGTAGTTAGGGATCCAGATGCAGCAAACCCCGGCCTCCCCAGGAACCCCTAAGCTGTCTTCAAGTTTTAGAAGGCGTAAGGCTGCAAATGGCTTCTTCCCTTTCCTGGGATGGGCTTCTCCAACCTTCTGTGAGAACGAAGTCCAGGCAGGTCACCTTAGTCTGTGATATTTGAGCCTTTTTCTTTGACACCTTCTATCCTTTATTAGCTAGGTAGTTCAGAGGCCTCCTTAGTAGGGCTGGCGATCAGAATGTCGTCTTCATATTGAAGGTGGGTTCTCTTTTCCAGAGGTAGAACTTTTAGGTGTTTAGCTAACGTTTCCCCAAAGATGGTGTGGAAATGTTTGAACCCTTGGGGCAGGACGGCCCAGCAGTATTGTTTTTGTTGTATGTTGAGTCCTGCCACTCACAAGCCAAAATTTCTTATGACTCTGGGACTAATGGAATACAGAAGAAGGCATCATTGAAGTCTAATACAGAATACCATGTCCTGGTGGATGGTAGAATGACCAGCAGTGTGTAGGAATTAGGAACTACTGGATGTATATCCTCGGTGGCTTCACTGACTGTCCTGACATCCTTTACCAGGTCCCCAGCAGCCTATGGGGCTCTCGTGGTCAGGCCAATCCCAGGATATGGAGCTCATCTTGTCAGGTCCCCAACAGCCAACTGGGCTCTCGTGGTCACGGCACTCCAAGGATATGGAGCTCACCTGGGCAGGTCGCCAGCAGCCCACGGGGCTCTCGTGGTCAGGCCCCTCCCTGTGTATGGAGCTCAACTGTGCAGCTACCCAGCGGCCCATGAGGCTCTAATGGTCCGGCTCCTCCCAGGATACAGAGCTCCCCAGGGCATGTATCCTGGCAGGGCAGGGCACACAGGAACCGTGCACATAGCCCTCATTGCAGAGCACCCCCAGCTCACCTGTAGCTCAGAGCTGACACAGAGCACCTCAGAGCAGGATTTGAACTAACAAACAGCAGTGCCTACAGGTCTGTGACCCTGGGCATCACTCTGTGCGGCCACCCTCCACCTGGCCTTCCAGAGACTTCCACTGCAGTTGGGGCACCAGGCCTCTGTCTCCACCCACCACCCGTCCTCTCCCTGACTCCTGGGCTCCTCTCATTAGGAGAGGGTCTTCTTAAAGTTGTCTCCCACTCATGGGCCAGATAAAATGATTAGAAAACAAGCCAGAGCTGCAGCCCCTTGTCTATCCTGACTCTCAGGAGCCCACACCTGTTCCTTGGATCTGGCGGGTTCAGCAAGGTCCATTTTCTGCAACTGTGAGCCCCTGAGGGGTGATGATTGGCTGACGTGGGCAGCCTGACTGTGCGGGCCAGCCCTCCCCAGGTGTGCCTGGGTTGAGGTCAATATAAACACCGCTCCAGGCAGCAAGAGCCCCTGCAGCTGTGCCTGACGCCATATTCTCTGCCCCGTCAGCAATGTCGGGGCTGGGCTGGTGGGTGGGATTGAGGGGCTACGCCTTTGTGGGTGGCCCGGTGTGAGTGGGGCTCTGCTGGACTTTCTGCAGGAGTTGCCAGGCTGCCACCTACTAAAGAAGAGGATATGTCACCCATAAATGCCACTGGAATTTCTCCCCGGGCAGAGGTGAGGAAGGAAAAAAGCAGTGGGGACCTGGACAGGACGGGTATCTCAGGCAGGGAAATGGAAAGATTCCAGAAGAGCGCCCGGGGCCAGGACAATCCTGGCTGGCCTGCAGGCACCAAGTTGGACGGCGTGCTGTCGCTGGGGTGGCTCCACGGCCCTTCCTGTAGGCTTTCAAGTCCTTGTACATATTCAGGTGTTTTACCTGGGAAGGTTGGGAACCGTTCAGCAGCAGCTGGCCTGGGGCTCAGCTCACGTTTACTCACAGACGCCTCGGCACGGTCCCCCAGCTTTGCAACGAGGATGCTCCTTGTGGCGGGGGGAGGGGGTTGCTGGCTGCATGGAAGACGATTCCCCACCTCTGACCAACTTCAGAATTGTTTACCCCTGGAGCAAGTACCCTGATAGGGTTTTCCTCTGTATAACTGGTGGGTTCTTTTTTTTTTTCTTTTTTGGTTCAAGGTAGGTTTTATTCCTCTTTTTTGTATTTATAGATATAAGTATGGAAATAATTCATTCATATAAATACATGTATGTGAAGGGAATACCTTTTTTCTGTTTTTTTAAATTATATTTATTTTTTTTAATTTTAATTTAATTTTATTTATTTTTCTATACAGCAGGTTCTTATTGGTTATCTATTTTATACATATAAATGTATACATGTCAATCCCAATCTCCCAACTCCTCCCCCCCCCAACAGCTTTACCCTCTCGGTGTCCATACGTTTGTTCTCTACATCTGTGTCTCTATTTCTTCCCTGCAAACCGGTTCATTTGTACCATTTTTCTAGGTTCCACATATATGCATTAATATACAATATTTGTTTTCCCCTTTCTGATGTACTTCACTCTGTAGGACAGTCTCTAGATCCATCGACATCTCTACAAATGGCACAATTTCATTGCATTTTATGGCTGAGTAATATTCCATTTGATATATGTACCACATCTTTATCCATTCGTCTGTCTCTGGGCATTTAGGTTACTTCCATTACTGGGCTATTGTGAATAGTGCTGCAAAGAATATTGTGGTGAATGTGTCCTTTCGATTTATGGTTTCCTCTGGGTATATGTCCAGTAGTGGGATTGCTGGATCATATGGTAATTCTATTTTCAGTTTTTTAAGGAACCTCCATACTGTTCTCCATAGTGACTGTATCAATTTACATTCCCACCAATAGTGGAAGAGGGTTCCTTTTATCCACACCCTCTCCAGCATTTGTAGTTTGTAGATTTTCTGATGATGCCCATTCTACCAGGTGTGACTCATTGTTGAGTCCATGTCGTTGAGCAAGGAGTAGGTCTTGTCTATTACATATTTGGCTTATGGAACGGTATCTGTGCTAATTTCAATCTCTGGTTTTATGCAGCACCCCAACTCACCTTTCCCCTTAAGCAAGCATATGTTTGTTTTCTAAATGTGAGACTCTGTGCTGTTTTGTAATTCAGTTCATGTGTAGCCAAGTTTACATTCCCTCTATTAGTGATATCTTATGATAAGTTTCATTTAGCATCATCGTTCATAAATCCACTCATTATGCTGCTACGGGCCTGATGACATTGATTTCATTGCTGAGTGATATTCCATTGTACGTAAGTATCACAACTTCTTTATGCATTTTTCTCTTCCTGTGATATTTAAGTTGTACCATAGTCGAGGTTCCTGTAAAAAGAGCAGCCCCAAACGTTGGGGTGGCTGTGTCTTTTTGATTTTAATTTTCGTAAGCTATAGGACCATAAGTGGAAGTGCCCTAGGCTCGGTAGCTTTGCTTTTTAGATGTTTAAGGAAACACCATACACTTCTCCAGAGTGGCTGTTGGCAATTTTCATCCCGTCCATCAGCATAACAAGGCTCCCTGTTCTCTATGGCCTGTCCTGCCTTTCTGGTTTTTACACTTTTTTTCAGATGGCTCTTTTGACCGGTGGGAAGTGAGACTTCATTGTAGTGCGGATTTCCATTGCACGCTTGCTTGGTTTGCCAAAAAGTGTGTATGCGTTTTTTGCTGAATATATTCAGGAAAAAACACATACGCCCTTTCTGGGCAAGTGCATGATTGTCGAACTTCTGCCTCTTTTCTTATGCTTTAAATGCAATTCCAATATACATCCTGAAATATGTTTCCTGCAATTGTGCCTCGCTTTCAAGTCCTCTTCACAGCCTTACCTCAATATATTTTTGGGCGATAGTTGTCCTTTATAACTCTGCAGGTTTCTGAAATACAGTGCCCCTGAGCTCCTTTTTCCAACTCGCTTTCTTGTGAGCTGGCCGCACAACCGCAGGATTGCTTCAGGCACTATTCTGGTTCCAGCATGGCACGCTGAGCCTTTGGTTAATTATTCCTCCTGGTCAGAAATTAGAGTTAAATGTGCCCGTCCAAACACCTACAGCTAGTCTCCCATTTGTTCTCCCTATTCCTGTTCATCCTCTGCAGAACGTGCAAACTGTGCCAAACAGGAGGTCAAGGGCATTGACTCTCCAAGTGGGGAGATTGTTAGTAAAGTGTCTGGAATGGTGAATCCGAGTACCAGGGGAGGAAAACTGAGATGCGTTTTAGAAACATTGCCCGATCACATTGTTGACCATCCTCTCGTTTTTCCATGCATGTTTTAGCTGAAGGAAGAATCCCTTAAACCTGGAGAGTTGGGACCCTTTGAATGGCTAGCATGCAGTATTACTTCAAAGCGTCTGCATTTGCTCACCGAATCTCATCAGTCCTCTCAGCCCCAAGTGTCCAGCTTTATGTTTCACCCTGCTTTTTGTGTAGATGTGGGAAATCAAGGTTTCATCACAAGCACTGAACGAATTATTTAAGAATTTCTCTCTGTTTCACTGTCTTTGTGTTTTGTTTTTGAAATTTATTTTTATAATGGGGTTTAGCTGATTTTCACTGCTGTGTTTATGCCGTTCTACACACACTTGATTCTCTTACAGAGACATATAAATGCATAGGTTTCAATATTCTTACTAGTCAGGTGTATTCCTATGCGTTGAATATGGGGTGTTGAGTCCATTTCGTTGAGCAAGGAGTAGGTCTTCTCTATTACATATTTGGCTTATGGAACCGTATCTGTGCTAATTTCAATCTCTGGTTTTATGCAGCACCCCCACTCAACTTTCCCCTTACGCAAGCATTAGTTTGTTTTCTAAACTTGAGACTCTCGTCTGTTTTGTAATTCAGTTCATGTGTAGCCAAATTTACATTCCCTGTATTAGTGATATCTTATGATGTTTCTTTTTTGTGTGACTTATTTTACTTAGAATCATCGTACCCAAATCCACTCATTATGCTGCTACGGGCCTGATGACATTGATTTCTTTGCTGAGTGATATTCCATTGTACGTAAGTACCACAACTTCGTGATCCATTTTTCGCTTTCTGGGATATTTAACTTGTACCATAGACGAGGTACTCGTAAACAGAGCAGTCCCAAATTTGGGGGTGGCTCTGTCTTTTTGATTTTAATTTTCCTAAGCTATAGGACCATACGTGGAAGTGCCCTAGGCTATGTAGCTTTGTTTTTTAGATGCTTCAGAAACACCATACACTTCTCCAGAGTGGCTGTTGGCAATTTACATCCCGCCCATCAGCCTAACAACGCTCCCTGTTCTCCATGGCCTGTCTTGCCTTTCTGGATTTTACACTTTTTTCAGATGGCCCTTTTGACCAGGGGGAAATGAGACTTCATTGTAGCATGGATTTCCATTGCAAGCTTGCCTGGTTGCTCAAAAAGTGCGTATGCGTTTTTTCCTGAATATATTCAGGAAAAAACGCATACGCCCTTATGGCCAAGGGCATCATGGTTGACGTTCTGCCTATTTTCATAGGCTTTAAATGCAATTCCAAACTACCTCCTGAAATCGGTTTCCTGCAATTCTGCCTCGCTTTCAAGTCCTCTTCGCAGCCTTACTTCAATATATCTTTGGACGAAAGCTGACATTTATAACTCTGCAGGTTTGAGAATTACAGTACCCCTGAGCTCCTTTTCTCCACTCGCTTTCTTGTGAGCTGGCCGCAATACCGCAGGATTGCTTCAGACCCTAGTCTGGTTCAGGCATGGAATGCTGAGGTTTGGTTAATTCTTGCTGGTGGGAAATTAGAGTTAAATGTGCGGGTCCAAACACCTACAGCTAGTCTCTCATTGGTTGTCCCTATTCCTATCCATCTTCCGCAGGAATTGCAAACTGTGCCAAACAGGAGGTTAAAGGCACTGACTCTCCAACTGTGGAGAGTGTCAGTAAAGCGTCTGGAATGGCCAACACGAGTACCAGGGGACGTAAACTGAGATGCGTTTTAGAAACGTTGCCCGATTTCACGGTGGACCATACTCTGGGTTTCCCATGCATGTTTTAGCTGAAGGAAGAATCCCTTAAACCTGGAGAGTTGGGACCCATGGAATGGGTACCATGCAGTATTACTTCAAAGGGTCTGCATTTGCTCTCCGAACCTCACCAATCCTATCAGCCCCAAGTGTCCAGCCTTATGTCTCACACAGCTGTGGGTGTAGATGTGGTAAATCCAGGTTTCATCACAAGCCGTGAATGAATTATGTAAGAATGTCTCTCTATTTCACTGTCACTGTTTTTTTTTTTGAAATTTATTTTTGTAATGGGATTTAGCTGATTTTCACTGCTGCGTTTATGCCGCTGTAAACACACTTGATTCTCTTAAGGAGACATATAAATACATAGGTTTTACGATTCCTACCAGTCAGGTATATTCCTATGCGTTGAATATGGGGTGTTGAGTCCATTTCCTTGAGCAAGGAGTAGGTCTTCTCTATTACATATTTGGCTTATGGAATGGTATCTGTGCTAATTTCAATCTCTGCTTTTATGCAGCACCCCCACTCACCTTTCCCCTTACGCAAGCATAAGTTTGTTTTCTAAATGTGAGACTCTGTCTTGTTTTGTAATTCAGTTCATGTGTAGCCAAGTTTATATTCCCTCTATTAGTGCTATCTTATGATAAGTTTCTTTTTCTGTGTGAGTTATTTCATTTAGCATCATCGTTCCTAAACCCACTCATTATGCTGCTGCGGGCCTGATGACATTGATTTCATTGCTGAGTGATATTCCATTGTGCGTAAGTATCACAACTTCTTTATCCATTTTTCTCTTTCTGGGATATTTAAGTTGTATCCTAGATGAGGTTCTCATAAACAGAGCAGCCCCAAACATTGGGATGGCTGTGTCTTTTTGAATTTAGTTCTCCTAAGCTATAGTACCAGAAGTGGAAATACCCTAGGCTCTGTAGCTTTGTTTTTTAGATGTTTCAGGAAACAGCATACACTCCTCCAGAGTGACTGTTGGCAATTTTCATCCCGCCCATCAGCATAACAAGGCTCCCTGTTCTCCATGGCCTCTCCTGCCTTTCTGGTTTTTACACTTTTTTCAGATGACCCATTTGACCAATGGGAGGTGAGACTTCATTGTAGTGAAGATTTCCATTGCATGCTTGCTTGGTTTGCCAAAACGTGCATATGCATTTTTTCCTGAATATATTCAGGAAAAAACTCATACGCCATTTTTGGGCAAGTGTATTAATGTCGAATTTCTGCCTCTTCTCACATGCTTTAAATGCTATTCCAATGTACATCCTGAAATATATTTCCTGCAATTATGCCTCGCTTTCAAGTCCTCTTTGCAGCCTTACCTCAATATATTTTTGGACGACAGTTGTCCTGTATAACTCGGCAGGTTTGTGAATTGCACTGCCCCAGAGCTCCTGTTTTCAACTCGCTTTCTTTTGAGCTAGCTGAAAAACCTCAAGATTGCTTCAGGCCCTATTCTGGTTCTGGCAGGGCACTCAGAGCCTTTGGTTAATTCTTCTTCCTGGTGGGAAATTATAGTGAAATTTGCCCGTTCAAAAACCTAGAGCTAGTCTCTCATTGGTTCTCCCTATTCCTGTTCATCCTCCGCAGAAATTGTAAACTGTGCAAACAGGAGGTTAAGGGCACTGACTCTCCGAGTGGGGAGATTGTTAGTAAAGCGTCTGGAATGGCGAACCCGAGTACCAGGGGATGAAAAATGAAATGCGTTTTAGAAATGTTGCCCGATCACACGGTGGACCATCCTCTGGATTTCCAATGCATGTTTTAGCTGACAGAAGAAACCCTTAAACCTGGAAAGTTGGAACCCATTGAATGGGTAGCATGCAGTATTACTTCAAAGCATTTGTATTTACTCACTGAACCTCATCAATCCTTTCAGCCCCAAGTGTCCAGCCTTATGTCTCATCCAGCTGTGGGTGTAGATGTGGGAAATCCAGGTTTCATCACAAGCCCTGAAAGAATTATTTAAGAATTTCTCTCTATTTCACTATCTTTGTGTATTGTTTTTGAAATTTATTTTTATAATGGGGTTTATGTGATTTTCACTGCTGTGTTTATGCCACTGTACACACACTTGATTCTCTTACGGAGACATATAAATACATAGGTCTTAAGATTCTTACTAGTCAGGTATATTCCTATGCATTGAATACGGGGTGTTGAAACCATTACGTTGAGCAAGCAGTAGATCTTGTGTATTACATATTTGGCTTATGGAATGGTATATGTGCTGATTTCAATCTCTGGTTTTATGGAGCACCCCTACTCACCTTTCCCCTTAAGCAAGCATAAGATTGTTTTCTAAATGTAAGACTCTGTCCTGTTTTTAATTCAGTTCATGTGTAGCCAAGTTCACATTCCCTCTATTAGTGATATCTTATGATAAGTTTCTTTTTCTGTGTGACTTATTTCACTTAGAATCATCGTACCTAAATCCACTCATTATGTTGCTACGGGCCTGATGACATTGGTTTCATTGCTGAGTGATATTCCATCATACAAAAGTATCACAACTTCTTTATCCATTTTTCTCTTTCTGGGATATTTAAGATGTACCCTAGACGAGGTTCTCGTAAACAGAGCAGCCCCAAACATGGGGGTGACTGTGTGTTTTTGAATTTAGTTCTCTTAAGCTATAGTACCAGAAGTGGAAGTACCCTAGGCTCTGTAGCTTTGTTTTTTAGATGTTTCAGGAAACAGCATACACTTCTCCAGAGTGGCTCTTGGCGATTTTCATCCCGCCCATCAGCATAACAAGGCTCCCTGTTCTCCATGGCCTCTCCTGCCTTTCTGGTTTTTACACTTTTTTCAGATGGCCCATTTGACCGATGGGAAATGAGACTTCATTGTAGTGCGGATTTCCATTGAAAGCTTGCTTGGTTTGCCAAAAAGTGCGTATGCGTTTTTTGCTGAATATATTCAGGAAAAAATGCATACGCCCTTTCTGGGCAAGTACATGATTGTCGAACTTCTGCCTCTTTTCTTACGCTTTAAATGCAATTCCAATATACATCCTGAAATATGTTTCCTGCAATTGTGCCTCACTTTCAAGTCCTCTTCGCAGCCTTACCTCAATATATTTTTGGGCGACAGTTTTCCTATATAACCCTGCAGGTTTGTGAATTGCAGTACACATGATCTCATTTTTTCAACTCTCTTTCTTGTGAGCTGGCGACAAAACCGCAGGATTTTTTCAGGCACTCTTCTGTTTCCAGTACGGCACGCTGAGCCTTTGGTTAATTCTTCTTCCTCGTGGGAAATTAGAATTCAATGTGCCCGTCCAAACACCTATAGCTAGTCTCTCATTAGTTCTCCCTGTTCCTGTTCATCCTCTGCAGAAATTGCGAACTGTGCCAAACAGGAGGTCAAGGGCATTGACTCTCCAAGTGGGGAGATTGTTAGTAAAGTGTCTGGAATGGTGAATCCGAGTACCAGGGGAGGAAAACTGAGATGCGTTTTAGAAACATTGCCCGATCACATTGTTGACCATCCTCTCATTTTTCCATGCATGTTTTAGCTGAAGGAAGAATCCCTTAAACCTGGAGAGTTGGGACCCATTGAATGGCTAGCATGCAGTATTACTTCAAAGCATTTGTATTTGCTCACTGAACCTCATCAATCCTCTCAGCCCCAAGTGTCCAGCCTTATGTCTCACCCACCTGTGGGTGTAGATGTGGTAAATCCAGTGTTCATCACAAGCCCTGAAAGAATTATTTAAGAATATCTCTCTATTTCACTGTATTTGTGTTTTGTTTTTGAAATTTATTTTTATAATGGGGTTTATCTGATTTTCATTGCTGTGTTTATGCCACTGTACACACACTTGATTCTCTTACAGAGATATATAGATACATAGGTTTTAAGATTATTATTCATCAGGTATATTCTTTACAATTAATACGGGGTGTTGAGTCCATTTCGTTGAGCAAGCAGTAGGTCTTGTCTGTTACATATTTGGCTCATGGAATGGTATCTGTGCTAATTTCAATCTCTGGTTTTAAGCAGAACCACTACTCAACTTTCCCCTTAAGCAAGCATAAGTTTGTTTTCTAAATGTGACACTCTGTTCTGTTTTGTAATTCAGTTCATGTGTAGCCAAGTTTACATTCCCTCTTTTAGTAATATCTTATGATGAGTTTCTTTTTCTGTGTGAATTATTTTACAAAGAATCATCGTACCTAAAATGACTCATTATGCTGCTACGGGCCTGATGATCTTTATTCCATTGGTGAGTGATATACCATTGTACGTTAAGTACCACAATATTTTAATCCATTTTTCTCTTTCTGGGATATTTAAGTTGTACCATAATCGAGATGTTTGTAAACAGAGAAGCCAAAAATTTTGGGGGGGCTGTGTCTATTTCATTTTCGTTAGAGTTATGGAACGGGTACGGTTTAGGGTACAGGTTAGAGTACGACAACGGTTTAGGCTTAGCGTACATGTTAGGGTATGGGTTAGTGTTAGGGTACGGCTTAGGATTATGGTACGGGTAAGGGTAAGGCTTCGGGTAAAGGTTAGGCTTAGGGTTAGGGAACAGGTATGATTTATGGCGCAGGTTAGGGTACGACAATGGTTTAGGGTTAGCGTACGTGTTAGGGTATGGGTTAGTGTTAGTGTACGGGTTAGGATTAGGGTACGGGTTAGGACAAGGCTTCAGGTAAGGGTTAGGGTTAGGGATAGGGTTAGGCAACAGGGACGGTTAGGGAACGGGTAAGTTTTGAGGTACAGATTAGGGTAGGACAATGGTTTAGGGTTAGCGTACGTGTTAGGGTAGGTTTTAGGGTTACTGTTAGGTTTAGGATTAGTGTACGGGTAAGGGTAAGGCTTCGGGTAAAGGTTAGGGTTAGGGTTAGGGAACAGGTACGATTTATGGAACAGGTTAGGGTACGACAATGGTTTAGGGTTAGCGTACATGTTAGGATACGGGTTAGTGTTGGTGTACGGGTCAGCATTAGGGTACCAGTTAGGCTAAGGCTTCGGGAAAGGGTTAGGGTTAGGGTTATGTTTAGGGTTAGGGAACGGGGATGGTTTAGGGTACAGGTTAGGGTACGACAACGGTTTAGGTTTAACGTACTTGTTAGGGTACGGGTTAGTGTTGGTGTACGGGGCAGCATTAGGGTACCAGTTAGGCTAAGGCTTCGGGAAAGGGTTAGGGTTAGGGTTATGTTTAGGGTTAGGGAACGGGGATGGTTTAGGGTACAGGTTAGGGTACGACAACGGTTTAGGTTTAACGTACTTGTTAGGGTACGGGTTAGTGTTAGTTTATGGGTTAGAATTACGGTACGGGATAGGGTAAGGCTTCGGGAAGGGTTAGGGTTACGGTTAGGGTTAGGGAACGGGGACGATTTAGGGAACAAGTTAGGGTACGACAACAGTTTAGGGTTAGCATTCGTTTTAGGGTATGGGTTAGTGTTAGTGTATGGGTTAGGATTAGGGTACGGGTTAGTGTAAGGCTTTCGGTATGGGTTAGGGTTAGGGTTAGGCAACAGGGACGGTTTAGGATACAGGTTAGGGTACAACAATGGTTTAGGGTTAGCGTACGTGTTAGGGTACGGGTCAGTGTTAGTGTATGGATTAGGATTAGGGTACGATATAGGGTGAGGTTTCGGGTAAGGGTTAGTGTTAGGGTTAGGGAACGGGGACGGATTAGGGTACAGGTTAGCATACGACAACTATTTAGTGTTGGCGTACGTGTTAGGGTATGGGTTAGTGTTAGTATACGGGTTAGGAATAGGGTATGGGATAGGGGAAGGATAGAGTAAGGCTTCGTGTAAGGGTTAGGTTTAGGGTTAGGGTTAGGGAATGGGGATGGTTTAGGGTACAGGTTAGGGGATGACAACAGTTTAGTATTAGCGTACGTGTTAGGGCATGAGTTAGTGTTACTGTACGGGTTACGATTAGGGCATGGGTTAGGGTAAGGCTTCAGGCAACGGTTAGGGTTATGGTTAGGTTTAGGGAACGGGGAAGGTTTAGGGTACAGTTTAGGGTACGACAATAGTTTAGGGTTACCGTGCGTGTTAGGGCATGGGTTAGCATTAGTGTACGGATTAGGACTAGGGCACAGGTTAGGGTAAGGCTTCGGGTAAGGGTTAGGGTTAGGGAACGGGGACGGTTTAGTGTACCGGTTAACATATGACAACTGTTTAGGGTTAGCGTACATGTTAGGGCACGGATTAGTGTTAGCGTACGGGTTAGGATTAGAGCACGGGTTAGGTTAATGCTTCGGGTGTTAGTGTTAGGGTTAGGGTTAGGGAATGGGGACGGTTTAGGGGACAGGTTAACATACGACAACGGTTTAGGGTTAGCGTACGTGTTAGGGCACGGGTTAGTGTTAGCGTACGGGTTAGGATTAGGGCAGGAGTTACAGTAAGGCTTCAGTTAAGGTTTCATGTTATGCTTAGGGTTAGGGTTAGGGAGAAGAGATTGTTTAGGTTACAGTTTAGGATACGAGAATGGTTTAGGGTTAGCGTACGTGTTAGGGCACGTGTTAGTGTTAGTGTACAGTTCACGATTATGGCACTGGTGAGGGTAAGGCTTCAGGTAAGGGTTATATTTAGGGTTAGGGCTTGGGTTAGTGTTAGGGAACTGGGACAGTTTAGGGTACATGTTAGGGTATGACCAAGGTTTAGGGTTAGCGTATGTGTTAGGGCATGGATTAGTGTTAGCGTACAGGTTAGGATTAGGGCACGGGTTAGGGTAACGCTTTGGATAAGAGTTCGGATTAGGGTTAGGGAACGGGGACAGTTTAGGGTACAGGTTAGGTTATGACAAAGGTTTAGGGTTAGCGTACATTTTACGGAACGGTTTAGTGTTAGTGTACGGGTTAGGATTCGGGCACGGGTTAGGTTAAGTCTTCGGGTAAGGTTTAGGGTTAGGGTTAGGGAATGGGGATGGTTTAGGATACAGATTAAGGTACGAGAATGGTTTAGGGTTAGCGTACGTGTTAGGGCACGCTTTAGTGTTAGCGTACGGGTTACGATTAGGGCACGGGTTAGGTTAAAGGTTGGGGTAATGGTTAGTGTTAAGGTTAGGGTTAGGGAACGGGGATGGTTTATGGTACAGGTTAACATACGACAAAGTTTTAGCTTTAGTGTACGTGTTAGGGCACGGTTTACTGTTAGCGTACGGGTTAGGATTAGGGCACGGGTTAGGGTAAAGCTTCGGGTAAAGGTTAGGATTAGGGTTAGGGCTTGGGTTAGGGTTTGGGAATGGGGATGGTTTAGGGTACAGGTTAGGGTACGACAACGGTTTAGGGTTAGTGTATGTGTTAGGGCACGGGTTTAGTGTTAGCGTAAGGTTTAGTATTTGGTCACGAGTTAGGGTAAGGCTTTAGGTAAGGGTTACGGTTAGGGTTAGTGCTAGGGTTAGGGTTAGGGAACTGGGATGGTTTAGGGTACAGGTTCGGGTACGTCAATGGTTTAGGGTTAGCGTGCATGTTAGGGCATGGGTTAGTGTTAGCGTACGGATTAGGATTAGGGCACGGGTTAGGGTAAGGCATCAGGTAAGGGTTAGGGTTAGGGTTAGGGCACGGGGACGTTTAGGTTACAAGTTAAGGTACGACAACAGTTTAGGGTTAGCGTACGTATTAGGGCACGCGTTAGTGTTAGTGTACGGGTTAGGATTAGGGCACGGGTTAGGTAAAGGCTTCGGGTAATGGTTAGTGTTAGGGTTAGGGTTAGGATTAGGGAACAGGGAAGGTTTAGGATACAGGTTAACATACGACAACGTTTTAGCTTCAGCGTACGTGTGAGGGCACGGGTTAGTGTTAGCGTACGGGTTAGGGTAAGTCTTTGGGTAAAGGTTAGGGTTAGGGATAGGGCTAGGGTTAGGGTTTGGGAATGGGGATGGTTTAGGGTACAAGTTAGGGTACGACAATGGTTTAGGGTTAGTGTACGTGTTATGGCACGGGTTAGTGTTAGTGTACGGTTAGGATTAGGGCACGGGTTAGGGTAAGGCTTTGGTTAACGGTTAGGGTTACGGTTAGGGAACGGGGACAGATTAGGGTACAGGTTAGGGTACGACAACGGTTTAGGGTTAGCATACGTGTTAGGGCACAGGTTAATGTTAGCGTACGGATTAGGATTAATGCACGGGTTAGGTTAAGGCTTCGGGTCAGGGTTAGTGTTAGCATTAGGGTTAGGGAATGGGGACGGTTTAGGATACAGGTTAAAATAGAACAACAGTTTAGGGTTATCGCATATGTTAGGGCACGGGTTAGTGTTAGCGTACGGGTTAGGATTACGGCACTGATTACGGTAAGACTGCATTTAAGGTTTAGTGTTACGGTTAGGGTTAGGGTTAGGGAACAGAGATTTTTTAGGGTACAGTTTGGGATACGACAACGGTTTAGGGTTAGCGTACGTGTTAGGGCACGGATTAGTGTTAGCATACGGTTTAGTATTAGGTCACGGGTTAGGGTAAGGCTTCGGGTAAGGGTTATTGTTAGGGTTAGGGTTAGGGTTAGGGAACTGGGACGGTTTAGGGTACACGTTAGGATACGTCAATGGTTTAGGGTTAGCATGCGTGTTAGGACATGGGTTAGTGTTAGCATACGGATTAGGATTAGGGCACGGGTTAGGGTAAGGCTTCGGGTAAGGGTTAGGGTTAGGTTAGGGAATGGGGACGGTTTAGGGTACAGGTTAACATACGACAAAGTTTTAGCTTTAGCGTATGTGTTAGGGCACGGGTTAGTGGTAGCGTATGGGTTAGGATTTGGGCATGGGTTACGGGAAAGCTTCCGTTAAGGTTTCGTGTTAATGTTAGGGTTAGGGTTAGGAAACGGGGATGGGTTAGGGTACAGGTTAGGGTACGAAAACGGTTTAGGGTTAGCGTACGTATTAGGGCACAGGTTAGTGTTAGCGTACGGGTTAGGATTAGGGCACAGGTTAGGTTAAGGGTTCGGGTAAGGTTTAGGTTTAGGGTTAGGGCTAGGGTTATGGTTAGGTAAAGGGGACGGAGTAGGGTACAGGTTATGGAACGTCAACTGTTTAAGGTTAACAGACGTGTTAGGGCACGGGTTAGTGTTAGCGTACGGGTTAGGAATGGGGCAC
>NW_006793100.1:0-200 GCF_000442215.2 Lipotes vexillifer
AGGTAGGTTTATTCCTAGATATTTTATTCTATTTGTTGCAATGGAAAATGGGAGTGTTTTCTTAATTTCTCTTTCAAATTTTTCATCTTCAGTTTATAAGAATGCCAGAGATTTCTGTGCATTAATTTTGTATCCTTCTACTTTACTAAATTCATTGATTAGCTCTAGTAGTTTTCTGGTAGCATCTTTAGGATTCTCTA
>NW_006793101.1:0-304 GCF_000442215.2 Lipotes vexillifer
TATACATTATAAACAGTAAGCAAAAGTCTCTTTTCCCACACTTTATCAAGAATGGGCATCATTAACCTTCAGTCTTTGTCAATAGGATGTGTGAATAATTATTTCTAACGTCTTATATTTTAAGAATTAAATCGATGCAGAGAAAGCTTTTGACAAAATTCAACACCCATTTATGACAAAAGCCCTGTAGAAAGTAGGCATAGAGGGAACTTTCCTCAACATAATGAAGGCCGTATATGACAAACCCACAGCCAACAGCGTGCTCAATGGTGAAAAACTGAAACCATTTCCACTAAGATCAGGA
>NW_006793102.1:0-236 GCF_000442215.2 Lipotes vexillifer
CCAGGGGAGCACCCTTTGTCCTTTGCGGCCTGCATGGGCAGCGAGGAGACCGTGAGGCTGCTCGTTGAGCACGGCGCTGACATCCGGGCCCAGGACTCCCTGGGTGAGAGCCGGGTTGCAGAGGAGGGGCCGGGACAGCCCTCAGGTCCACCCGGGCGGGGGCGGGGGCGGTTATGGGGAGCATCAGGGACTCTAGTCCCAGTGGCCACGTGACAGCCCGTGTCCTCCCCCAGGAA
>NW_006793103.1:0-891 GCF_000442215.2 Lipotes vexillifer
CTCAGCAGTTGTGGCACACGGGCTTAGTTGCTCTGCAGCATGTGGGATCTTCCTGGACCAGGGTTCGAACCTGTGCTCCCTGCATTGGCAGGCAGATTCTTAACCACTGTACCACCAGGGAAGTCCTAAAAAGATCCCTGACTGTATTTCTGCATGCGATTCTCTGCTTAAACGTAATGAAAATGTTTAATTTTTTTCTTTCTGGCAAAAAAATCATTTATAACCTCCCCATGCACATAAAATGACTGGATACACTTTGGTTTATATGCTTGCAGGCTTTTTCTAGTTACATGAACTATGTTTTTATAAAAATAAGCCCTTACTATATGAACTATTTTGTAACTACTTTTTAAAAATTTTAATTAAATTAATTAATTTATTTTTATACAGTAGGTTCTTATTAGTTATCTCATTTTTACATATTAGTGTATATATGTCAATCCCCATTTCCCAATTTGTTTTTTGAAAACAAATTGTGACAGGAGATGAAAAGTGGATACTGTACAATAATGTGGAATGGAAGAGACTGTGGGATAAGCAAAATGAATCACCACAAACCACACCAAGGGCCGGTCTTCATCCAAAGAAGGTGATATTGTATATATGGTGGGATTGGAAGGGAGTCCTCTATTATGAGCTCCTTCTGGAAAACCAAACAATCAATTCCAACAAGTACTACTCCCAGTTAGACCAACTGAAAGTGGTACTCGACAAAAAGCATCCGGAATTAGTCAACATAAAATGCATAATCTTCCATCAGGATTATGCAAGACCGCATGTTTCTTTGATGACCAGGCAAAAACTGTTACAGCTTGGCTGGGAAGTTCGGATTCATCCGCCATATTCACCAGACATTGCACCTTCGGATTTCCATTTATTTCAGTCTTTACA
>NW_006793104.1:0-6256 GCF_000442215.2 Lipotes vexillifer
CTTTTGTCTCTGTTTATTCTTTTTTCTTTTGCCCTACCCAGGTACGTGGGGACTTTCTTGCCCTTTGGGAGGTCTGAGGTCTTCTGCCAGCATTCAGTTGGTGTTCTGTAGGAGTTGTCCCACGTGTAGATGTATTTCTGGTGTATCTGTGGGGAGGACGGTGATCTCCACGTCTTACTCTTCCACCATCTTCCCCTTGTCTCTCAGGATAAATAATGTTTTGTTGAATTCAAAATATTCAACAGGTTTTGAATATTCATGTTTAAAACTCCAGCCTCCACTGACTTCCCAATTCCTTCCAATTCAAGTCTGGATCCTCCAGGTGCAAACAAGACCCTCCTCAATTTGCTCTTATCCCTGGACATCCTGGCTTTCTTATCATTTCTGGAATATGCTAATTCCTTTAGCCCCTCAACCTTAGCAGGCACTGTTTGGTCTATTGTGCACATCTTGCTTCCATTCTGCTCCTCCTCTGCTACCTAGTTGATTGTTCTTCATGGTTATGAACCCAGGTCAAGTGTTTCTTCATTTTAAAGCCTTGTCTGACTCTTCCAAAAAGAATCAGGCTTCTGCTCTTCCATATTCTCATAACATTCTGTTAATATTGCCTTTCAATACCTCTTATTTCATTGTACTTTATTTCATTTTATTTGTACTTATTTATTCAAAAATACATATTAAGTCTTTATTAGGTTCCTGGCATCTTCAGGGCTCAGGGAACAGAAAAATAAACACAACAGTCTCTGTTCCTGCCTACATGGAGCTCACATTTTAGAAAGAGAAACAGATGGTAAATGTGACAAATATATAAACAAGGTATGTGCAAGTTGTGATAAGCTCTGAGAAAAAGAGAAACAGGCAATAGTACTTAGGAAAGGACAATGTAGTTGTGGAGTATGGTGGTTGATTTTATGTGTCAATTTGACTGGGCCATGGGATGTCTAGATATTTGGTCAAACATTTTTCTGGGTGTGTTTATGTGGGTGTTTCTGGCTGAGATTAATATTTGAATTGGTAGGCTAAGTAAAGCAGATTGCCCTCCCCAGTGTGGGTGGGCCTCATCCAATCAGCTGAAGGACTGAAAAGTACAAAAAGACTGATTGAGGGAGAATTTGCTCTCCCTGCCTGGCTGCCTTTGAGCTGGCACATTGGTCTTCTCCTGTCTTCAGATTCAGACTCAGACTGCAACATACACCATCAGCTTTCTTGTGTCTCCAGCTTGCTGGCTGCAGATCTTGGACTTCTCAGCCTCCCTAAGCACAAGATCCAGTTCTACATATTTATAATAATTTATATCTACGTATTTCCCTCTCTACCTACCTATATCTCCAACTGGTTTTCTGGAGAATCATGACTAATAAATGGGCTTAAGGAAAGTCTGTCTGAAAATATGACACTTGTACTGAGCTCTGGAGAATGAGGAAAAAATGGGCATAATAAGAACCAGAAAAAAATAATTCAATAAAATGGAACATTAGAGCAAAAGCCTGAGGCCAAAAAGAGTTAAAATGAAGGCAGTAAGCATGAGATTATATAAAATAGAAAAGTAGGGACCAGATTGTTTGGGCTTGATTGATAAGGAAGGAGCTCAAATATTTTCCCTAAAAGCACTAAAAATCTGAATAACTGGCCCTCAATAAATATTTGTGTGACAAATGAATTAATGGGTAAGTAGTTGTTTCTCAAATGGTGAAAACAATTTGAAAACTCTAAAAAGAATGAATATTTTTTCCTTATTCCTTGATAATTTTCAATTAGAGGGCTGGCAGATGGGGTCAAAGGGGAGGATGCAGATAAAAGTTGACTGTGTCATATGAGAACAGCAGAGGTGATGGATGTGCAACCCTGACACAAATGAGTTTCCTGATATTTTTGCAGTTAGGCTTTTTTTATCTTTTGTGGCAGAGTATGTGTGCACTAATGCAGACTACATTTACCAAATATCATAAGCAATGAATCATCCACTCCATAAGGCATAAGGAAATTCTCCTCCCAGGAAGCTGGCCACAGCTTTACACAAGAGCACCCTCTTCTGTGCATTTGCAGCCCCAGAATTCAGAGAAATAGAGTGATGGTCTCCTGCAATCCTGCTGCAAGCTCCAATCTGATGGAGTCACAGCTAAGTGAAAGCAAGTCCTTATTAGCTTCTGTCCTTCCCTCCTCAACCCAAAAGGCCATAGAATGAGTGATTTGTCTGGAATATCTGCCTAAGAATTTGGAAAAGGCAAGGAGTAGAGTTTGGAGCACTTTATTGAAAGGGAAAGGGAAGAGCTTTCCACCTAATAAAATTCTAGCTTGCCACCCAGCATTACAGAGATCATCCAGGATGTTCAGGTAGACCAGCCCTGGGAATGAGGGGAACAAAATGATGCCCAGAGTCCACAAGGCAGAGAGATGCCCAGAGATTAAAGGGGAGGAACCAGTACAAGTTCTGCATGTGTAGCAGATTGTGTTGTGTTTTGAATGTGATAACTTTAAGACAAGGGAATTGGGCTCTAGTGTAATTCTGTACTGCTTTATGTAAGCTTCTTCAGAGAAGAGTCCCTTGTTCAAGGGGAAATTAAGTACTATGGGGCACTAAGCACATAGTACTCAAATATTTATTGAACAAATAAAAATATTGGCTTCCCATGTCTTCAGAAGAGGGAAACATGAAAACTTGTCAGCCGTTTATATCTTAGTTTAATAATTATTTCAGATAACTAAGGCCACAGTTTTACTGCACATAGAACAGCCACAAAAACCTCAAGGACATACAAATATGCATTTATTTAGCTGGGCTGGTTGTCTGCCCAGTACTGTTGGTCTCAGCTGGGCTCGCCCAGACATCTGTAGCTGCCTGGAGTCACCTGGGGACTGCTGATCTGGGGTGGCCTTGGTTGGGGTGGTTTAGTTCTGCTCCCTGTGACTTGCATTCTCCTCCTGAGATGAGCTGTCTGTCCTATGCATATGCTCTTCATGGGCATAGCAGAGGTTCAAGAGTGTAAGCTCATGCAAGAAAACACTTTTCAAGACTCTATTGCTTTAAGGGAAAAGAATCTGAAAAATAAAGACCTATTTATGTATGTATAACTGAATCACTTTGCTGTACACCTGAAACTAACACCACTTTGTAACTCAACTATAATCCAAATTAAAAAAAAAGAAAGACTCTACTGCTTCATGGCTGCTGATGTCCCATTGGCCAAAACAATTCAAACAGACAAGTTCACCATTGTTAGAGTGGGGAATTCTATTCTTTGCATGCGGGTTATGGGGAAGGAGTGACTATTTCTGAATATGAATCTAATGTACTATGCAGAACCTTTCTTGTAAGGTGAGTTGAGGCAGGACAAGTTAGCACATGTAGAGTAAAGACCCCAAGACATGGCGTCCATGGGGTCTGGCCAGTTGGGTGCCTCCTGAGGGCTAACCCTCAGGTTAGCGTATCTCATTTAGTCCTGAAAACGACCCAATGAAGTTTATAATATGAACATCATTTTGTAGAGGGAAAGGTTGAGGCTATGAAGAGATGCAGAGAAAATGCTTAAGACCACTGAAGCAGGAAGTTGCTGAGTCAGCACTTGAACTTAGATCTGTTCTCTTCCAAATCCTATGCTCTTTACCACTGTGACTAAGATCTGGAAACTCCCCCAAGAAGTAGCCCTGACTGGTCCCAGCTTTACTCTTTAGATGAACATAAAACAAACTTAGCCCCTTTTCCAGAAGTTCATCTTTCTTGTACTTGGAGTCAGTTTCCTTATCTCCTCTCCTTGAGGCCAAGCAGGCCCACTTTCCTGCTCATCTTTCTGGGTCCATATCCCCAGACATTCACTTTCTTGAGAGTCCAACTATAGAAAGGACAGAGATAAACAGATCTGGATGAAATAATTCAGAGAAGCCTTTAATAAAGGAGCACATTGTAAAATAAAGACAAGTGGCCAAAAGAAAAAGAAGCAAGGCATTTTATTTGTGCTAAAAAGCAAGATAAAGACTTGGAGAAAGGTAAGCAAATCTGATTGGTGCAAACTTCAGGTGATGTTTCTGGACACACTGATCATACTATACCTGGATATTTATCTCAGGGAGCACATTTGAAGAAAGAAACAGGAAACAGAAATACTTAGAGCTGACCAACCAGAATGATGAGGAAATCTGAAACCATAACACTGGAGGAATTTTTGAGCACAGGTTCTTCAGCTAGGGGAAGAAAAGAGATTTGTTAAAACATGTAAGGAGGGTCTACCTTGTTGCAAAAGGAACTGATGTTTTAGAAGGAAGAACTAATACTAAAGGGTAGAAATTAAAGATTTCTGCACAACTTGATAATTAAAGCATGAAATATTAGAGCTGTCCAAACAGAGCTCCGATTTCCTTGGAAGACAGTATATTTTATTGAAGTATCAAGAAAAGAGTGGATAATTAACTTATAAAGAAATAGTCAAAGAGATTGGAACTGGAGTACAAACTGGACTAACTGAACAATTTTTTTTTTAACTAGCTGAACATTAAGATCTTTTCCAAATTTGAAAATCCCATAAAATCTAAAGAAATAGCCTTTTATTACTATAAATATAATGATAATCATAGTGATAATCATTCATTCTTCTTCTATTTTGTAGTCTGGAACATACCATCATGTACTCAAAATCATTTTGTGGGGCAGGTAGAATAGGTATTTTGTTTCCTTTGTGTACAAGGAACCAAGGCTCAGAGAGCTGAGCAATTTCCCAGCACAAACAGTAAGTAGAAGAATGGAGATTCTTCCAAGAGGTACCTGTACATTGTACTATTGCTGCCAGATCTGATCATGAGGAGAAAGTAATGACGTTTCAAGACATTGTTGGAGAAAGGAAGAGCTGATTTCAGAACGGTCAGCCAGGACTCTGTGTTTGGAGGGCTTGATGTCATGTCCCCCTTTATTATCTGCTAGGAGTAGCAGTAAGCACCCCCAACAAGCCAGCAAGCCTTCTTGTACAACCCATTCTTTTCAAGGGCCTTGCTTTGACTCTACCCTGAGACCTTGCAAAAAATGGGCTTCTTTGTGATACAGTGCAACCGAGGCAAAGAAATCCAGTTGGCAACATTTTCTTTGCCAGACTTCCGAGCTTTGATTGGCTTTACTTCATTTTCCCTTGTTCTCACTTTTTGTGAGACCTGTTTTGTCTATTTCATTTCTGCATCTTCACTTTAGACTAGATAGAAACGTGCACAGAGATTTACCGCTCCCTCTCCTTTCCCTCCACCCTCCCTTGCCTACAGCTCACCTCTGGGCTGGATGAGGGAAAGCAGGAAATGGGCCAACTCAGCTTCCCCCCACCATCATCGAGACAGCCTTGCATCCAACTGGAAACTTCCCTTTCTGAAGTGGAGGGCTGTTCACGCACCCCTCCTGTCCCCAGGGACCCACAGCACTCCTTCCGGATACTTGTTCCCAGGTAATTTTTCAGCTACCTATCAGCACTTAACAGCCTTGACTTCCCCGACTGAAAGAAGACTAATTAAAATGGCAAACCTCACATTGATTTATTACCACATGGGTGAAAACAGTAAACAAGCATGACAGTGCTAAAGTGTTTGCTTCTGTCCCACCCCTCCTTCACCTCCCACACCTGTTCCGGGACTGAGGCAGTGGGAAAATGTTGACATCAGTGCAGTGAGTCTGCCCTGTGCTCCCTCCCCACCCAGATCTCTTCACTTTCCCTCACTCCTAGAACATGGAACCCCCAGAACATGGGAGAATCAACTTAGACTTAACCGCACTCACATCTCTCATCCAGTCCCAAGGGGACACTTGTTATCACTGCATTTCACAGATGAGAAAATCAAGGGCCCAAGAGGTGAAGTGAGTAACTCAATATCACATAGCTGCTAGACAGATTATTAAACTCTGACACTTGAAAAGACCAATAATTCCTTTAAAAACTTTCTTTTGTAAAGGTAATTAAAGTACTTAAGCTACAGCTATTCAGTAAGTATTGAACATTAACCACATGCAAAATGCTGCTTCCAGGGCTGGGAGGTGAGTGAAATGATAGAAGTAGGTCCCTCCTTCAAGAAAAGGAATGAGGACACTTAGGGAGCAACCCACTGATGTAACCCATGCCCCTAGGGAGTCTAGCACGAAGGCACTAGAAAAGCAACCAGGCCCCAGGTGCTCAAGTACAGAATCCCTTGCTGATTTACGTCATTCCTCTATTTGTTCCTTTAGACCCTCTCTTTTTTTTTTTTTTAACATCTTTATTGGAGTATAATTGCTTTACAATGGTGTGTTAGT
>NW_006793105.1:0-205 GCF_000442215.2 Lipotes vexillifer
TGGTGGGCAGGTCCATGTCTGGTGGTGTGTTTTGGGGTGTCTGTGGACTTATTATGATTTTAGTCAGCCTCTGTGCTAATGGGTGGGGCTGTGTTCCTGTCTTGCTAGTTGTTTGGCATAGGTTGTCCAGCACTGTAGCTTCCTGGTCGTTGAGTGAAGCTGGCTGCTGGTGTTGAGATGGAGATCTCTGGGAGATTTTTGCCGT
>NW_006793106.1:0-244 GCF_000442215.2 Lipotes vexillifer
CGTGTTAGTGTGAGCTGACATTTTAGGATTAGGGCACTATTTAGGGTAAGGCTATGGGAAAGCTCTAGGGTTATGATTACGGTTAGGTTTATGGAACTGGAATGGGAATGGTTAGGATACAGGTTAAGGTACGAGAACAGTTTAGGGTTAGCGTAGGTGTTAGCGCACGGGTTAGTGTTAACATTTGGGTTAGGGTTAGGGCATGGCTTTGGTTAAGGCTTCGGGTAAGTGTTAGGGTCAGGGG
>NW_006793107.1:0-271 GCF_000442215.2 Lipotes vexillifer
GCCTAGTGCCCGAGGCTATGTACCTTTTTTTTCGATGTTTCAGGAAATACCATACGTTTCTCCTTTATGGCTGTTGGCAATTTACATCCCGCCCATCAGCATAACAACGCTCCCTGTTCTCCCTGGCCTGTCCTGCCTTTCTGGATTTTACACTTTCCTCAGATGGCCTTTTTGACCGGGGGGAAGGGAGAATTCATTGTAGCGCAGATTTCCTTTGCAAGCCTGCTTGGTTGGCCAAAAAGGGCGTATGCGTTTTTTCCTGAATATATTC
>NW_006793108.1:0-755 GCF_000442215.2 Lipotes vexillifer
GGTCCCGGAGAGGCGGCTTTGGCTGTGGCGGCGCTGTGGTGAAGGCGTCCCTTGAGACTGGGTTCGGGAGGCCCAGGGAGACCGCTGTTCAGCACCAGAAGCACCATCGCGCCCCTCCTCCCCGCCCTCCCAAAGCACACGAGCAGCCGTGGCACTGAGAGACCCGGATGACCCTCTTCTCCTCAGTCCTGAGAGAGGCGGCCCAGCCCTTCCGGGGGACACAGGCCTCTGGGCTGAGACCCGCATTACCAGCCTTCGGACTAACCGTCCTCAGTGCCCTCAGCTTCCGGATTGCGGCCGCCTTGTTTCCCCCCCGCTCTGGCTAGCTCACCGAGTCTCCTCACGTTCCCCGGAGAGAACTTGCGCCCCCCTTGTGCGGGGCAGGGCTTCTGAGCGCAGAGAAGGAGCTCAGGGCCCGAGCCTGCTCCCCGGGGGCACCATGGCCGGCTTCGGAGGAGGGGCACGGATGCTGCCGCCAGTGGAGTCTTGTGCCCACGACCCGCCCACATCGCTCCCCCAGCTCTCCCTCCCGTCAGCGCAGACCTTGCCTGGGACTTGGGCGGAGCCCCAGCGCCTCTCCCAGGCGCCCCCTTCCCGAGATCACAACCCACGAGGCCATGGGCCCGGCGGGACTGGGACTCCCTGGGGACAAGTGTCCTCCTGCCCACTGGACAACCCAGAGAGCTCAAGGGTCGCTCCTGCCCGGTTTTCGGCCCGGCCTGCGTGGACACTCGCCGAGGGTAAGGGTCCACGTT
>NW_006793109.1:0-920 GCF_000442215.2 Lipotes vexillifer
TTCCTGCCTCTTATCCTCACTTAAGCCCTAATGCTCTCCCTAACTAAGGCCCAGACTAGTCCTTGCTAGGGCCCTGACACTGTCTCTAACTAAGGCCCGGAATCAGTCCCTAATATAGGCCCTGCTGCCGGCAATAACTAAAATCCGGACACTATCTTGAGTTAAGAATCTGACCCATTTCTAACCAATGTCCTGACACTGTCCCTAAGAAAGCCCTGTCTCTGTCCCTAAGTGAAGGCCTGAGGCTGTGCCTAACTCAGGCCCTGAAGCTATGCCTACTTGAGGCCTTGAAGCTGTGACTAACTCAGACCCTAAGCCTGATCCAACAAAGGCCCTGATGCAGCACCTACATCAGGCCCTAAGAGTGTCCCCAGCTAAGGCCCAGAAGCTAGGCCTCACTCAGGCCCTGTTGCTCTCCATACGTCTGGCACTGGCGCTGTCCCTACCTGCAGCCATGATACTGGCTCTAAATAAGGCCCTGATACTCTCAGTGACTAAGGTCTTGAAACCATCCCTAGGTCATTTCCTTATACGATCCATAAGCTTTACCCTAAACCTAGCCCTAGCAAATGTCCTGCCTCTTATGCTAACTGAAGCCTTTACTCTGTGCCAAACACAAGACAGTGAATTTAAGCCCAAGGCCATGACACTGCCACTAAGGCCTAGATGTTTGTCCTAAATCCGGCCCAGAAATGTCCCACACTAAAGCCCTAACATTATTCCTAAACCAGGCCCTTCCACGGTAGCTAACAGAGGACTAGATGCTAGTCCTAACACAGGCCCTGCACGGAACCTAACAGAGGCCCTGCTGCCGTCAATATCTAAAGTCCTGACATTTTCCAGAGCTAATTTCCTGCCCCATGTCTTACCAAGGTCCTGAAACTGCCCCAAAGTAAGCCCTGACGCTATCCCTAAGCGAG
>NW_006793110.1:0-392 GCF_000442215.2 Lipotes vexillifer
TTAGGTGTTTAGCTAAGCTTTCCCCAAAGATGGTGCGGGAATTTTTGAACCCTTGGGGCAGGAAGACCCGGAAGTATTGTTTTTGTTATGTACCTTGTTTTTCAATGTTTCAGGAAATACCATACATTTCTCCAGGGTGGCTGTTGGCAATTTACATCCCGCCCATCAGCATAACAACGCTCCCTGTTCTCCCTGGCCTGTCCTGCCTTTCTGGATTTTACACTTTTTTCAGATGGCCTTTTTGACCGGGGGGAAGTGAGAGTTCATTATAGCGCAGATTTCCATTGCAAGCTTGCTTGGTAGGCCAGAAAGGGCCTATGTCGCTCTAGGCACGCTCGATTCTCTTAAGGATACATATAGATACATAGGTTTTTAGATTCCTACCAGTCAGG
>NW_006793111.1:0-216 GCF_000442215.2 Lipotes vexillifer
ACCTCGCTGGTGCGTAGGGCCCACCCAGGCTCTGGTGGGGGCGGGGGCGGAAGTTAGTTGGAGCCGCCCCGAGGTCCCACCTTTCTCCCACCAGGCTGTGAAGCGTTCCCACCGGCGCCTTGGCCTGGCTCAGAAGCTGATGGACCAGGCCTCCCGAGCCATGATCGAGAACTTCAATGCCAAATACGTCTCCCTGCATGTCAGGAAGAGGTGGAA
>NW_006793112.1:0-1433 GCF_000442215.2 Lipotes vexillifer
ACTGCCTATGCCCCTAACTAGCTGTGTAACCTTGGAGAAGTAACTTAAGCCCCTTAAAGGGATTAGATTTCTCACCTGGAAAATGGTATAATAAATGCATCTACCACATATGGTTAGTGTGTAAATTAATGTAACTTGATATGGTGCATGGTAAGCATTAGCACAGTGCCTGTCTCTTGTCAGTAATACCTGCTTTTATTATTAATTATTCCCTTTATATTCCCAGTTTCAGCTAGGTGCCTAACATATAATAGTTGCTCAGCAAATATTTACTGGACTGAAGTAGCTCTGAAATTTAAACATTGGGTCAACAGCAAAGTAGTCACCCCACCATCATTTCTCCCACAGAAAGGGAGAATAGATGGAAGCCAGCCATCATACTTTCTTTTCTTATTCTAAACTTCACATCCAGCCCCAGCAATAAAATAATCTTCCTGAACCCCAACAATTTCAAGAATTTTTCAAATCACACTATTTGAAAATAGTTGGGTTTCCCTAATCTAATATGTCCCAGGACCCCAAGGTCACCAAGCTTATATTAATGAAGTCTAGTTAAGATAAATGATTACAGTTAGTAAACCAACTGCTTATGAGCTCATTAGGCTTTTTAAAATTTACTATCTGCACTTCATAGAGACACAAGTATTTTGCTTTTGTAGGACACTCAACAGTCAAAGTAGTCTTTTAAAAAGCACAAATCAGATGCTATTATTGCACTGCTTCTAACCTCTAAAGGCTGTCTATTGTAAAGAGATTAAAATTTCAACTACTTAGCCAGGCTCACAGGGACCATGTGCTCTGGTCACTTACTACGTCTTTCCCTGACCTTCATGCGGTTCGAGGCACAGTTGTCTTTTTCAGTCCCACATATGCAACAAGCTCTACTTCTTGCTCTCCCAGCTTTAGATTGGCTAATCCTTCTACCCAGACCAATTTCCTTCTGATGATTAAGGTCTCGGTTCAAACGCCACTACTACTATCTTGACCAAAGAGACCTGCCTCCTCAGTGCCTCTCCATCCCATTGTCCAGTGGTATTTCTCTCACTGTACAAAATTTATTTACATGTTTACTCTGTCTTCCTCCACCACTGGACATTTGCTTAAGAGCAAGGACGTTGTAATTTTTTGCTCACCACTGAATCTTCCAGGCTTGCAGCAGACACTGGCACATAGAAGGTGTGTAGGAAATGTGTGTCTAATAAATGAATAAATATGTGAATGAGAAAAAACTGTGAAACACTAACACCAGAATATTCTTCTTTCAAAAGAATAATGAAAAATAATTTCATTCAATAAGAGTCATTCTTAGTTACTGATATATGACTTAGTAGTTCCCATTCAATTTAAAATGTTCCATTTTTTTCTGATACTTCACAAGTCATTAATTAAATGTTGCTCACTTTTAAGGCCAATCTGTGAGACATTATTTAACT
>NW_006793113.1:0-203 GCF_000442215.2 Lipotes vexillifer
TAGGGTTAGGGTTAGGGTTAGGGTTAGGATTAAGAACGGGGACAGTTTAGTGTACAGGTTAGGCTACGACAACGATTTAGGGTTAGCGTACGTGTTAGGGTATGGGTTAGTGTTAGCGTAAACGTTAGGGTTAGGAAACAGGTTCGGGTAAGGCTTCGGGTAAGGCTTAGTGTTAGGGTTAGGGTTAGGGAATGGGGACAGTT
>NW_006793114.1:0-309 GCF_000442215.2 Lipotes vexillifer
CTGAAGAAATCAAAGAGGAAATCAAAAAATACCTAGAGACAAAGGACAATGAAAACACGACAATCCAAAACCTATGCGATGCATCAAAAGCACTTCTAAGAGGGAAGTTTATAGCTATACAAGCCTACCTCAAGAAACAAGAAAAATCTCAAATAAACAATCTAACCTTACACCTAAAGAAACTAGAGAAAGAAGAACAAACAAAACCCAAAGTTAGCAGAATGAAAGAAATCATAAAGATGAGAACAGAAATAAATGAAATAGAAACAAAGAAAACAATAGCAAAGATCAATAAAACTAAGAGCTGGT
>NW_006793115.1:0-224 GCF_000442215.2 Lipotes vexillifer
CCCGTGCCCTAACACGTACACTAACACTAAACTGTTGTCGTACCCTAACCTGTACACAAAACAGTACCCGCTCCCGAACCCTGACCCTAACCCTAAACCTAAGCCTTACCCGAAGGCTTACCCTAACCCGTGCCCTAATCCTAACCTGTACACTAACAGTGAACTGTGCCCTAACACGTACGCTAACACTAAAACTTTGTCATGCCCTAACCTGTACCATAAAT
>NW_006793116.1:0-2727 GCF_000442215.2 Lipotes vexillifer
CACATAATCTGGAAAAATGAGACAACTAAGTTTCACGGGCTTATTGACAATAAAATCCTTTCCATCTGTTGATTATAATGGAATTTCCTGGAATACTAATAAAATATGTGCTATGGATTTTTAAAATACTAGTAAAGTATATGCTTATTGATACCCTGGACATTAAGAAAGCATATGTTTATTGATTTTTCCCCTTCTGTGAAGAAGTATTTCTCTGTGTGCATTTCTTTATTTTAGTTTCTTATTTTTATAGATTGCTCTAATTAACTTTGTCATGTGTTGTCATTTCCTCCCACTTTGTTTTCTCTTTTAATTTTGTCTATGATTTTGCAGTGTTTTGTTTGTTTTCTGCTATACTGAAGTTTTTCTACTTTATTCAGTCAAATTTAGTTTTTTTCCTTTTTTAATTTCTGGACTTCTGACACATTTTAAAAGGCCTTCTAAAACCAACGTTTTAGAATATTAACATATTTAATCATAATAATTTTATAATTTCACTGTAAAAAAATCTTTGATATGTGTGAAGTTTACATAAGTATCAAGAGTGAGTTGAGAACAAGCTGATTTTCCTCAAAAAAAACCCCATCTGTATCAACACAACTGACAAAAAAAAAAACAAAAAAAAAACACTGACTTAAAATACACCTTTTATCATTCACTAAATTTCTTGAAAACACTTGAGTCTCTTTCAATACTCCATCATCCCTATGCCCCTCTGTCTTAAGATCTCCTCTAAGATCAAGAATCATCTTTAGGGCTTCCCTGGTGGCACAGTGGTTAAGAATCCACCTGCGAATGCAGGGGACATGGGTTTGAGCCCTGATCTGGGAGGATCCCACATGATACGGAGCAGCTGGGCCCGTGTGGTACAGCTGCTGAGCCTGCGCTCTGGAGCCTGCGAGCCACAACTACTGAAACCCGTGCGCCTGGAGCCTGTGCTCCGCAGCAGGAGAAGCCACCACAACGAAGAGTAGCCCCCGCTCGCCACAACTAGAGAAAGCCCGCTCACAGCAACGAAGACCCAACACAGCCAAAAATAAAATAAAATAAATAAATACATTTTTAAAAAAATCATCTTTAACAGTAGTATTTCAGAGGATTTTTGAAAAGTTTTTGATAATCTTTATATTATCTTTAATAATAAACATCTATCATTCTTTAAAAAAAGCACACCTCTTAAGTAATTAAGTAATTTTATAATTAATAAATACATATATTTTTAAAAGTAAGTAAATAATTACTACTCCCTGTTAGAAACAGAACAAAAGTAAGGTTTTACTAAAGAGGTCACGGACCCTGATTCACCAGTGATGAAACGTTCAACATAGCATGATATTCACTCTTTCACATCACAGAGCTACCACTTAATGCTGTGGTATAGTCACTTAAAAAGGGTTAATGCCTTCCCTCAGGCCCAGGAAATACACTGGAGTATAGAGCCTATTTATACCAACAAATTACCAAGCTTTATTGTTCATAATAAGTAAAACTGACTTGCATTACTCTCTTTTCTTGGACAACTTTATCAATATTTTTTGAATTGTCAGTTCCAACAAATGAAATGACAGTTATCCAATCAGATTCCTGAATATGAACCCTGAACCATTAATCATACTGACTGATACGTACTACTGACAAAGGAAATCTGTGAAGCAGGCATGATTGATGGATATGGACCATGACGACCTTGAACAACTTCACCAAAAAAATGGAAATCAAGACTACAGAGCAAATTACGGTCTTTTCTAAAAAGCACACGTGCAAAACAAAACAAGAATAGAACTAACATGCTGCTTGAAGATGAAGAAGACTAGCCGTCTATAGACAGATGTTTGTAAATATGGCCTTTTTCTCATACAGCCCTTACTATAAAATACGAGGATAAATAAATTTTCACCTGCTTCAATTTAATGTAATGTGAACAGTCAAGTCTTTTTTAAGAGAAAATCCTTAGGAGTTATCTACCAGTCAGTGGTAGAAAGATACAAGGGTATAACAGGTGCGAGGGATGGAGCTATTGGCTTCTGCCTGCGCTGGATGATATTACAAAGGACTTGAGGCAGTCACATATTGAATATTCAAGTCTGTTTTTGTGGTTCAGAAAAAAAGGCCATGACATGAATTTGGAATGTTGTTTTATACATCATGGTACATCTCCCAATGCTTAACATGGGGCCATGCATATAGAAGATGCTAAGTAATGGATTACTTTCTTTCTCAAGCACCTATCTTATACCTATGTGTTTATATTCTTGTTGTAACCACAGCTCAAGAAACCCAACAAAATTGTTTGTTGCCCTTAATATAAACCTTAACTTATTTAAAGTGTTTCTGACACTTTTCTGCATTTGTTAGAGAGTCCTGCCAAATCCAAAGTATTAAGTGGAGCAAAGTATTTTAGGGCCTTGATCCTTGCTTATTGTAAAAATTGTCAACTTTCTTAATTGAAAACTCTGCCAAGAATATAAAATGGAGAAAAGACAGTCTCTTCAGGGAGTGGTATTGGGAAAGCTGGACTGCCTCATGTAAATCAATGAAGTTAGAACACTCCCTCACGCCATACACAAAAGTAAACTCAAAATGGCTTAAAGACAAATATAAGACATGACACAGAAAACTCCTAGAAGAGAACATAGACAAAACATTCTCTGACATAATTCATAGATAGCAATGTTTTCTTAGGTCAGTCTCCCAAGGCAATAGAAATAAAAGCAAAAATAAACAAAT
>NW_006793117.1:0-393 GCF_000442215.2 Lipotes vexillifer
CCAGCAATCTTTTATAGTCAAAGCTTTGAAAATCCACTCTACTTCTTGATCATGCCAGCCACCAGAGCATGAAAAGGGGCGTGGAATACCTATGAAGTGTCATGCCCTTCCGTGCCTGTTTATTTTTAGCCCTTGAAATTTCAGCCGTTATTATTTGATTTATCCTAGAGGTTTTGCTTCCATCCAATATGGTCTTGAGAATGTCGACCAAGGCTGTAAATTGTGAGCAGCTCTTGTCTCTCTAACTGTGCTCATCCAGTTCTGTCTGGCTGCTGGTTCTCTCCATGGAATCAGCTTCTCTCAAGTCATTACGGAGAATAACGAGTTGGTCAAAAAGAGCTGTACTCTGTTTGGAGTGAGAACCAGAAAGGTATCCTTCATTGGCACACACCA
>NW_006793119.1:0-569 GCF_000442215.2 Lipotes vexillifer
GGCCTTCAGCCCTGGCATCAAGCCTGTTAGATAGTAACTCTACATGGTAGAAGCAGGAGTAGATTTGGTTTGGACTCTGCTGCTAGCTCCCTGTGTGACCTTGGCCAAGTCATTTCCCTTCTCCAGACCTGGTTTCCTCATCTCTTGTGCTTCACAGGGTCAGAGGCTCAGATGGGACCATTCTCTCTTTTCAGACATCTACAGTCTAATTACAGGCTAATTCTTGACCCAGCTGATGGGAGAGATTCTTAAATGTACCTGTAAAATTTAGGAGGTCTGGGCTTTACTAACCTGCATCATTTTCCTGGGATCCCAGGAAAAACCTCAAGACCAGAGGGAGGGGCAGGGCCTGTAAGATGTCTGAGTGACACACCCATTAGGCCCAGAGACCCACCCTGCCTGAGAGTACTGCAGGTTGATGGATCCTAGAGGTAAAAAGAGGTTTTACATTTATAGAGTTGTTTTTTTTTGTTTGCTTTTTTGCGGTATGCGGGCCTCTCACTGCTGTGGCCTCCCCCGTTGCGGAGCACAGTCTCCGGACGCGCAGGCTCAGCGGCCATGGCTCACGG
>NW_006793120.1:0-252 GCF_000442215.2 Lipotes vexillifer
TTAGGTTTAATTTTAGGGTTATTGAACGGGGACGGTTTAGTGTACAGGTTAGTGCACGACAACAGTTTAGTGTTAGAGTACATGTTAGGGCACGGGCCAGTGTTAGCGTATAGCTTAGCATTAGGGCACGGTTTAAGGTAAGGCTTTGCGTAAGGTTTAGGGTTAGGTTTAAGTTTAGGGTTAGTTAATGGGGACGGTTTAGGGTATAGTTTATTGTACAACAACATTTTAAGGTTAGCGTATGTGTTAGGG
>NW_006793121.1:0-1894 GCF_000442215.2 Lipotes vexillifer
GTCTGGTCCCTGTCAAGCCTCTGTGGCCAATTACTGAGCTGACCATGCTGCTGGGCAATTGAACAGCTACCTGGGCAGCACACAGACAGCCCTTTGGGATGTTTCAGTTACTAACATCCATGTGGTTGAGAAAAGGGCCTCCTCCCTCACAGGCTCATAGCCTGCCAAGAGAGGTAATAACCGTCTAAACATTTGAGTGTGTCCCTGACACAACAACCATACAGCAGACCATGGCCTTGCAATCCTTTGGGCTTCCAGCTGTAACAGACTTTTGATATTCATCCTCATTAAGAGTCAAAGATACGGGAACAACTGGGCCACCCAGTGGACAGTTTCACACTGAGGCTGCACGGTCTTGGAGAGCCACGTGCACCCATGTGGGCTCTGAAAGCTGCCACTTATGGATTCCATGATACAGAATAATCCTTGAGCCTCCCACTGCTTCACTGAGCAAGAATTTCCTGACCACCATAGCCTTTAGTCTCTGCGCTTTGTAAAGGAGGGAGGAGACTGGATAAATGAGCAAAATTGTTCTTGGGGGATGGGTGAATAATGTGGCCTGGGGCAGGCGTGACTCCTGGGCTCCCACCACCAGAGACATCAATGAGGCCTGTGCCTTTTGCAAGAGGAAGAGGTTCTTGCTGTTGTGGGAGGACAGCAAGGGCACTGGATGGGTGGCTGCAGCCCTTGACCCTAAATCAGCCCCTTCCTTCCTCGGCCTTCAGATCCCACAGCTGTGCAGTGGGCTATCAGTGATGTGGAATCTGCCGCTTTCTGCCAGCATCTGTTCTCATGCCAAAGTCCAGAACCTCAGCTTTCCTTTGGGAACGTCTTACCTGTTTCCAGTCCAAACAGTTCCAGAGGGCTGATGCTACGTTCCACCCACCTTGTAGATGGGCATATGATCCACATCTAGCCAATCCACGTTACATCCTATGGGTGCTCTGATGGGTTCAAGGACGATGCTATGACCCAAAACCAGGCCAATGACGTTTATTTTATTTTATTTTTGGCCATGCTGTGCACGCGGGATTTTAGTTCCCCGACCAAGGATCGAACCTGTGCCCCCTACATTGGGAGCGCAGAGTCTTAACCACTGGACCACCAGGGAAGTCCCATCCCCTCATTTTCAAAACTGCTATGGATTTAAAGCACACAAGATGATTTTGTGATATGACTGGACTTTTCAGTATGACTTCTTTGACTTAGAACGTTTTCAAAGTTTATCCACGTTGTAACATGTATTATCAGTGCTTCATTCATTTTTTTACTGTGGTTAAAAATACATAACATGGGGATGGGGGGGGCAAGTGGAAGGAACGGCCCAGATGCACATCATTCACGGACCCTCTGGACTGGAGGGACTCGTGAGAGCCGGAGCCCAGAAATCCGGGGATGGATAAGACACAGCGTCCCCTCCAAGTCCCATAAGCACCCCTTGCTCCATCTTGCGCCCAAATACCTCAGCTAGGCCCTCTCCCCACTCTTTACAGTCAAAACTCAGCCGGGACAGACCTCTGCAGCCGCCGCTCCCCACCCTGCAGGAGAAGCTCAGAGGTCCTGTCCCCTGTCCCCCCAGGGACTTAACCAAAGTTGTCCCACTGACTGGGCCCTCTGAGTCCCCTTCCTCCCGTATGGAACAGAAAGCCATGATGTTTTAAAGCAGAGCCAGTGGAAACCCAAGGCCCACCTCCCTCTTTTGGTGTTTCAGAGCTGTAAAAGAAGGAGGTGAAGGGGCAGAGGTGAGCGAGATCACTCACGCTGCAGTCTGAGGGATGAGGGCGAGGTGATCTCTGCTCTCAGGGAGCCCCACTTAAGTGAAGGAGCTGGCCCCCACTCTTGGAGCAGTGCCCAGCTTGGGGAACCAAGACTGAATACACAACAAAGCAGGCAA
>NW_006793122.1:0-404 GCF_000442215.2 Lipotes vexillifer
TTAATTTTGTAGCCTGCAACTTTACCAAATTCATTGATTAGCTCTAGTAGTTTTCTGGTAGCAGCGTTAGGATTCTCTATGTATAGCATCATGTCGTCTGCAAACAATGACAGCTTTACTTCTTTTCCGAGGTGAATTCCTATTATTTCCTTTTCTCCTCTGACTGCTGTGGCTAAAACTTCCAAAGCTCTGTTGAATAAGAGGGGTGAGAGTGGGCAACCTTGTGTTCTTCCGGATCTTAGTGGAAATGCTTTCGGTTTTTCACCACGGAGGACAATATTGGCTGTGGGTTTGTCATATATGGCCTTTATCATGTTGAGGAAAGTTCCCTCTATGCCTCATTTCTGCAGGGTTTTTATCATAAATGGCTGTTGAATTTTGTCAAAAGCTTTCTCTGCATCTAT
>NW_006793124.1:0-238 GCF_000442215.2 Lipotes vexillifer
GGCAGAACACTCTATGACATAAATCACAGCAAGATCCTTTTTGACGCACCTTCTAGAGAAATGTAAATAAAAACAAAAATAAACAAATAAACCTAATGAAATTTAAAAGCTTTTGCACAGCAAAGGAAACCATAAACAAGACAAAGAGAGAGCCCTCAGAATGGGAGAAAATATATACAAATGAAGCAACTGACAAAGGATTAATCTCCAAAATTTATAAGCAGCTCATGCAGCTCAA
>NW_006793127.1:0-269 GCF_000442215.2 Lipotes vexillifer
GCTGCTGCTGCCGCCACCAAGGGGCCTGTGTGCGAGCACAGGTCACTAACCACACCCCTCTTCCGGGGAGCCTGTGCAGCCCGCCACTGCCAGGTTCCTGGGGTCCAGGGACAACTTCCCCGGAGGAACGCACGGCGCGCCTCAGGCTGCTGCAATGTCATGCCGACCTCTGCCGCCGCAGGCTCCGCCCCGCACGCCGTGCCCCTCCCCTCCCCCCGGCCTGAGTGCGCCAGAGCCCCCGAGTCAGCGGCTCCTTTAACCCCGTCCTG
>NW_006793128.1:0-223 GCF_000442215.2 Lipotes vexillifer
TTTCCATTTGCATGGAATATCTTTTTCCATCCCCTCACTTTCAGTCTGTCTGTGTCCCTAGGTGTGAATTGGCTCTTTTTTAGGCAGCATAAAAAAGAGTCTTGTGTTTTTACCTTTTCAGCAAGCCTGTGCCTTTTGGTTGGAGCATTTAATCCATCACGTTTAAGGCAATTATCAATATGTATGTTCCTATGACCATTTTCTTAATTGTTTTGGGTTTGTT
>NW_006793129.1:0-473 GCF_000442215.2 Lipotes vexillifer
CCCTAACCCTAACACTTACCCGAAGCCTTACCCTAACGCGTACCATAATCCTAACCCGTAGGCTAACACTAACATGTGCCCTAACACGTACACTAATCCAAAACCGTTGTCGTACACTAACTTGTACCCTAAACCGTTCCCAATCCCTAACCCTAACCCTAACCCTAATCGTAACCCTAACACTTAACGTTAGGCTTACCCTAAACCGTTCCCTAATCCTAACCATACGCTAACACTAACATGTGCCCTAATGCATACGCTAACCCTAAAGCATTGTGGTGCCCTAACCTGTACCCTATCCTGTCCCCATTCCCTAACCCTAACCCTAAGATTTACCCAAAGCCTTACCCTGACCCATACCCTATTCCTAACCCATACGCTAACACTAACCTATGCCCTAACACGTACAATAATGCTAAACATTTGTTGTACCCTAATCTGTACCCTAAACCATCCCTGTTCCCTAACCTTAA
>NW_006793130.1:0-1501 GCF_000442215.2 Lipotes vexillifer
TGGCCTTATTTCATTGATTTCATGGCTGAGTTATATTCCATTGTACATAAGTATCACATCTTCTTTATCCATGTTTTCCTTCCAAGGAGATTTCGGTTGTATCCAAGTCGAGGCTCTTGTAAACAGACCAGCACTAAACGTTGTGGTGCCTGTGTCCTGTCGAGTGTTGCTTTTCCCAAGATATACGCCCATGAGTGGAAGTGCCGTATGCTCTATAGCTTTGTTTCTGAGATATTTTTGGGAAACACAGTACACTTCTCCAGAGTGCCATTGGCAATTTACCGTCCCACAATCACCGTGAAAAGGCTCCCTTTTCTCCATGCCCTATGCTGCATTTCTGGTTTCTACACTTTGTGAGGATGGCCTTCGGAGTGACGTGAAGTGATATCTCTTTGTAGTGTTGATTTGCACTGCGTGCCTCTTTGGTTGTCGAAAAGGCGCATATGCGTTTTTCTTGAATATGTTCAGGAAGAATGCATACGCCCTTTTTGGCCAATGGCATCGTTGAAGAAGTTCTATCCCTTTCCATTTGCTTTCATGGTGAGTGCAATCTACCTCTTGAAAACCCCTTCCTGCAATTCTGCCTTGTTTTCTTGTCCTTTTTCGTGACTTACCTCAAGGCATTTTTCCAGGATTGCTTCCAGCCCTATTCTGGTTTCGGTGGCAAGCTGAGCCTTTGGTCAGTTCCTCTTCCTGATTGGAAATTAGAGTGGCATGTCCCTGTTCAGACACCTCGGGCTTGTCTCTCATGGTTCCCCCTCTTCCCCTTCATCCTCCAGACAAATTCCAAACTGTGCGAAACAGGATGTTGAAGGTGCTGACTTCCCCTGGTGAGTAGATTGTTAGAAAAGAGGCTGGAGTTGGGACCCGAGCACCAGGAGATGAGGAGATGAGGTGCCTTCTCCAAACTCTTCCCGATCAGACAGTGTACAATCCTCTGTGTGTCCCATGCATATTTTAGCTCTAGGAAGGTTCCCCTGCACCTGGAGATTTGGGACCCTTGGAATGGGGCCAGGCAGTATTATTCTAAAGGTGCTGCATTTGCTGGCCCATCTTCACCAATTTTCTCACTCCACGAGTGTCCATCCTTAAGTCCCATCTCTCTGTGGGTCTAGATGTAGTCAATCCAGGTTGCATCAGAGACCCTGAGGAATTCTGTAGGAATTTCTCTCTCACTGTCTTTAAAAAATTTTTTTTTGTAATTTATTTTTATAATGGGGTACAGCTGGTTTTCAGTGTTGTGTTTCTTGTTGCTGTACATCTTCTTGATTCACTTACTGAGAGACCTCAATAAATTCTTTTTTAGATCCTTACCAGTCGTATATATTCTTTTCCGGTGACTAGAGTGTTGTGAGTCCCAGTTCTTTGAGCTATAGAGTAAGGTCTTGTGGATTAGCTATTTGGTTTGGAACCATATCTGTGCTAATTTCAACCTCATTGGTTTATGCCTCACCCCACCCCACCTTTCACCTTTAGCAGCCATAAGTGTGGTTTCTAAATG
>NW_006793131.1:0-391 GCF_000442215.2 Lipotes vexillifer
GCAGGGGTCAGTAAATTATGGCTGGTGGGCCAAATCTAGGCCTCTACCAGCTTTTATAAATGAAGATTTATTGGAACACAGCCATGTTCCTCAGTATATGTATTGTTTGTGTCTGTTTTCACATCACAGCAGCAGAGCTAAGTAGTTGCAAAAAAGACTGTATGGCTTGTAAAGCCTAAAATATTGACTGTCTGACACTTTATGGAAAAAGATCTCCAACGCCTGCAATAGTATATAATGAAAGTGATGCTATGTAACATCTACGACTAGGTCATAAAAGGTCATGCAGCTTTTACATGAATCTCGTGGAATGCTTCAACCCTGGACACTCATTCTCTTGGGATACTCTATCTTGAATCCTAACTACCACGTTATGAGAAGTCCAGGCTAC
>NW_006793133.1:0-857 GCF_000442215.2 Lipotes vexillifer
CATGTGGGATCTTCCCGGACTGGGGCACGAACCCGTGTCCCCTGCATCGGCAGGCGGTCTCTCGACCACTGCGCCACCAGGGAAGCCCCCTTTGGTAAAACTTTTAAAGAAGAGAGTGAATGTATTTCAATAATGTCAACTTGCACACACACACACACACACACATACACACACACTTTCTCATCATCCTCCAATTGCCTAAGTGGAATTTCTTGAGTTGGAAAACCCCTAAGAAGGTTAAGGGGATTTCACTGATGGGATGGATGCTCTAATATAATACTGTGAGTCTTGAGAAAACACCATTTTCATATGGTTGGGTGGAGGAAAGATGCAAAACTTTAAGACATTATTTACTAGATTGATGCAGCAAGATTCTGGCATGTATATATTAGAGTTTTGACTAAAAACGAGGTGTCATTATGACCTTTAGAGTTGGAGAAATAAAAATATAAAAAGTGAATGTAGGGAAGTATGTCTAAGGGTTTATAGCAGGCTATTGAAGAGAGCCAAAGAAAATCTATAAAGTGGAGTCTATGTCAGCTATGCTCTATTCCTTGTCCTAGGACTGTTTTTATGTTTCTTTTTACTAGTTTGTCATGGATAATTTATAGGAAGAATGTAGTCCCAGTATTAATTCAAAATACATCTGTCTTGGGAAGATTCAGAATGATGGGTCACTTAAATGAGAATAAAAGAGCAGATAAAAGTCACATGTGGGAAGTGATATTTAAATAGTTCATCCCATATCAGCTGGAAACGTAGAGCACTATGCAGAGCATGAGGCTCGTGGCCACAGTTGCAGAAGGCAATATCTGTGGTGTGTGTGTGTGTGTGTGTGTGTGTGTGTGTGTGTGTGT
>NW_006793135.1:0-212 GCF_000442215.2 Lipotes vexillifer
GAATGAGATCCTTGCTGGGTAGAGTAATCTCGGTTGTAGGTTTTTCTCCTTCATCACTTTAAAAATGTCCTGCCAGTCCATTCTGTCTTGCAGAGGTTCTGCTGAAAGTTCAGCTGTTAACCTTATGTGGATTCCCTTGTGTATTATTCGTTGTTTTTCCCCTGCTGCTTTTAATATGTTTTCTTTGTATTTAATTTTTGACAGTTTGATTA
>NW_006793136.1:0-320 GCF_000442215.2 Lipotes vexillifer
GGGCAGGCCGAGCCCGTGGGAGCCGCTGCGGCCGCGCCCTCCCTCTGCCTCTTCTGCCGCCGACCTCCGCGCGGGCCCACAGCCAGCCGCGGTGGGCGGAGGACCGCACGCCGCGCCGCGTCCTTATCAACCGGCCGGGCGGCGTGGCTCGCGGCCACCTAGTCCGAGGAGGCGAAGTCCCGGGTGGGTCCATGGCTCCCCGGGGCGCGGCGGCCGACCAGGGTCCGAGAGGAGGCGCGGAGCGCTGAGCCTGGAACGGGCGGTGCGCGCGGGCAGGCGGCCGTCAGGGCGCCCAGGGAGCGCACGCGGCACCATGCGCG
>NW_006793137.1:0-224 GCF_000442215.2 Lipotes vexillifer
TAACCCAAGATATGATCTATCCTGGAGAATGTTCCATGAGCACTTGAGAAGAAAGTGTATTCTTTGTTTTTTGATGGAATGTCCTATAAATATGAATTAAGTCCATCTTGTTTAATGTATCATTTAAAGCTTATGTTTATTTATTTTCCTTTTGGATGATTTGCCCATTGGTGAAAGTGGGGTGTTAAAGTCCCCTACTATGATTGTGTTACTGTCAATTTCCC
>NW_006793138.1:0-5987 GCF_000442215.2 Lipotes vexillifer
TGTGTGTGTGTGTGTGTGTGTGTGTGTGTGTGTGTGTGTGTGTGTGTGTATTTATACCAACATTTAAATATATGTATATTTAATGTTATGTTTACCCTTCCTTTTGTTGGGTAAACAGAGGAGACCCAAATACAACCAACTGTGGCTTTTTAGAGCCCAGATGGACCTCAGAGCTCAGCTACTTACACCTCTCTGTGATTCTCTCCCTAAATGAAGATGCTGAGGTCTGGCGATGCCCCCCAGGGCATGCAGTTGGCCACAGGCAGAGCCAGGACCAGAGGTAGATCCCATGACCCCCACCAGTTCTCACACCACCTCTCTGCTAGTGAATTATGGTGTCACCACACTCAGTGGGAACTCATTTCTGGCATTATCTTTGAGGATCTAGTATATTATAGGACCCCCCAAAAATAGCAACCTATTTAATGTCAGGGTACTTTGGTTACATTCCTTGTTCTAGAATGAATTTGTGTGATTTCTAGCAAAGCACTCAAACTTTCTGAGCCCCAGCTTCTCAAATTTAAAATTGAGGAGACTAGATTATGTGATCTCATCCATTTCTAAGATTCTGAAGCTGGTCATCTTTCCTTTGGTGGGGAACTAACACGTTTATGGTCGCATTTAATCCTCCAAGGAATGTATCACTTTTTCCTAACTTACAGACATTGAAACTGAGGCCCAGGGAGATTCAATGTTCCCATAATCTAATCAGCCAATGATTATATTATCTTAATAGATGCAGAAAGATATTGGAAAAAAAATCAACATTGATTCATGATAAAAAATAAAAGCTCCTAGCAAATAAGAAACTGGAGGAAACTTCCCTAATCTGATAAAGAGTACCTACAGAAGCCTACAAAATACAGTATACTTAATGGTCAAGTATTGAAAACATTCCACGAGATTGGCGATCAGACCAGCATAACTACTATTGTCATTACCATTCCACATGGTACTTGAAGTACTGGCCAGGGGGATAAGATAAAAAAAATAAAAATAAAAGGTACAAGGGTTGGAAAGGAAGAAATAAAATTGTCTCTATTTGCAGACATTATGATTATATGTAGGCAATCCAAAAGGAATGAACAGGCAAATTTAGCAAATTTAGCAAATTTAGCAAACATACAAAAAAGAAAAAATGAATTTTGCTTCTGTATATTAGCAACGCAACAGAAAAAAGGAAATAAAATAAAAACACCATATAGAAGAGCATAAAATATGCCTAGTTATAAATCTAAGAAATTATGTGCAATACCTCTATCTGTAAAGAATACAGTATTTTTTTGAATTTAAAGAGGCCCTAAATAAGTAGAAATATACTATGTTTAAGCATTGGAGGATTAATTATTTTTAAAATGTTAATTTTCCCCAAATTAAGCTGCAGATTTAACCCAATACCATAAAATCCCAAGAGATTTCTTTCAGTGAAACTTGATGAGCTGATTCTAAAATATATATGGAAATTCCAAGGACCAAGAATAGCCAAGACATTCATAGAAAAGAAGGCGAGAGAATTTGCTTTACTGGATTTGGAGACTAATTACAGAGCCACTGTGATTAGACAGTGTGGTGAGGATACAAGGGCAGACAAGTACATAAGTAGGACAGCAGAAAGAGATACATGCGTACATGGAAAACTGAAGTAGAAGGACAGTGGCTCCGCAGAACAGTGGAGAAAAATGGTCTTCTCAGTGCTTGGTTCTGGGACAATTGGATATTCATAGTGGAAAAAAAAAAACCCTTTTCTCTTAGCTCGGACCATACATGCGCACTAAAAACCACTGTCAGATGGTTATAAGCCTAAATGTAAAAGGAAAAACAGTAAGCCCCCAGAAAACAGCACTGAACACTTTCTTCGTGCCTTTGGGGTAAAAAAAAAGATTTCTTAAGGTACAAAAGCGCTAACCCTAAAGGAAAAGATATGATACATTTAACCACATTAAAATAATGTGGAAAACCTCTGCTTAAGGAAAGTTTCCATTCAGAGAGTGAAAAATTAAGGCACAAGGTAGGAGAAGATATTTCTAATACTTACAACCAACAAAGAGCCTCTATGCAGAATATATAAAGAGCTACTACAAATCATTAAGAAAAGACAGATAATCTGATAGAACACATGGGCAGAAGACAAAACAGGTACCTCACAAAAGATATCCAAGTGGCCAGTAGTTATACACAAAAGTACCCAACTTATTATTTATCGGGGAAATGCAAATTAAATCGCCAGTGATATGCCACTCCCCTCACCAGATGGCTAAAATTTTACAATGATTGACATTATCAAGTGTTGACATAGATATGGAAGAACAGGCACTTTCATTCATTGGTTGTAGGAGCGTAAATTGATATATACGCTTTTGGAGAACAGTTTGGCATTATTCATTAAAATTCAGTAGTATAAGCATATGCTACGACCCAGCAATGCCACCACCTCTTGACACGTAGTCCGCTGAAACGTATGCACACACCAAGCTATGTTATTCAGCGGGAATGTTAACATGGCAAAACTATAAGAAATACAGCAAGTTATGACCGTAAAAGTCAAGTGATGGTTGCTTTGGGGGGAAGGAGGGATTTGTGACTGAGAAGCCTAGAGGAGAGCCTCTTAGGTGCCGGTCACACTGTGGTTACAGGGGTGCTTGTTTTATAATAATTCATTAAATTATACATTCGAGTTTCATGTGCTTTTCTGGATACATGGTATATTTTACAATTAAAAATTAAAACAATAAGAGTTGCTTTTGAAAAGGTCTTCCGTGTATTCCTAGCACTGTGGGCCTCCTGTGCTATGTGCTGTGTACACCCTCTCCCATCATGCCTTGGTCCGTTTCCGTCCACTCCCCGGGCATGCAAGCTCCTTGGATAACTCACAGCCCTTCTCCCCTTCCCCAAGAATGACAGTACGTCTCTAGACTTGTGCTCATTCTTATGTCGGTCCTTATTCAGCTGGTCTGAGAAATACAGTCCAACACATCATGTGGCAGCCTCTGGAGCGCCGTGAACCAGAGGAACGTGGGAAAGAGGGAGCGCGCTTATAGGTCAGAATGAAGGATGAGAAGGGGTGAAGGCAGCAGGCCTGTTAGGAAAGCAGGCTTGTACCGGCTTCTATGCTTGCAGCGAAAAGAGAGACTCTCAAATACTACACAGTTATTAGGCCGATTATAGCTGGACTCTTAATAATCCCACCCAAGTGCAACTACAACACCAACTGTTTTTTAGGTCAACTGTAATAATAGGTGTTGGCTGAATGAAGTGCTGTTGTGATTAAGTAGCAGGAAATTAACTAGAAAATAAGTACCAATGGGTCAGTCCCAGAAGAAAATGAGAGGAAGAATGTTCATGGCACCGAACACGGGAGAGGCTTGACTGTTACACAGTCATCAGGAAATAAATGTGCCTGAGGGGCATGGACAGCTGTCAGTGCTGCCGAGACGGGACACAGCCTGTGCAGGTCAGATGGTGGAGGTTCAAGGAAAAGGGCAGGTGGAAAAGTCTATAGAGAGGAAGATACATTGGAAACATGGGGCGGGGGGGATCTTTGGACTTTATATAAAAGATCCGCGAAAAAAAAATTTCTTAAAGAGCCTTTCAGAGAGACAGGAGTGGGGAGCTCTGAGACTGGGAGTGTGGTCCTCAGGCCACGGGCAGTGGACCCTGTTCCCCGGCACTCTCCTATGAAGTTGGATTGACAGTATACAGTCGGAGGTGCAAGTGAAGTTTTGGAACAATGTCATAAGGGAAGCTTGGGGAGCTTTTGACTAAAATATAAATTTCTTGTACTAAAAGACCACCAGGCTAAAGCGGAGTGAAGTGCTGAAATGACAAGGGTTTCGGAGAAGAGGCCTGAGCTCTACCCCTGCCGGGACCCCTACCCCCTGCCCTGGAGGACTGCACTGCGTAAGCAGCAGAAAAGCGCAGTCGTGAAGAAAGTCAGGAGCCAGAACAGGGTTGACGGGACCCATGGATCTGAGATGTGAGAGGAGCAGACACAGACACAGGTCTGAGGAGCCATAGAGTGCAATCCAGATTTGCCAGTGCTGGCTGTGGAGTCCCACACCTGTGGTGATGCATACAGGGACTTGTCCGTGGGAAGTGACGTGAGACTGGTCGTCTCGGAATGTGGGCCTGGGCAAGTCAGCTGGGCTCTTTCCCCAGTCAGGACAAGGTGGCTGGTTGGCAGTGTGCCTGGGGAAGGGTTGTCCACGAGTGAGTGGGTCCCCTCCCATTGGGGACATTACAATAGAGGCCGCTTGTCCACTTAGGAGACGTGCTGGTGGCTCAGGCAGTCAGTGGAGGCCAGAGAGGGTCGGACTTGACCTCTGTGGATCTTTTCAAGTTATCTGGGGAAGAAATCAATTATATACAAGCCACTCCTGCAAAACAAATAACAGAACTCCAAACCAAATGAAAACTCAGGGCCCCTCTTCCACAGACGGGTCACCCATGACGTCCCTGTTCCTAGAAACGCTTGCTGGCCACTGATAACCAGCAGTGCCTCCTATTAAGGTCATGAAAGCTTTAAGTCACTTCCATCTAGATTATCCTTAGGATAAATCGATTTGCTGGTGACATATCCAGGGGTCTTTGGGAGGTGTGGGAAAAGAATATAGGAGTTCGAGTCAGAGCTGAATTCGAGTCCTTGGTATTCGCGGGCTGAGTATTTGAAAAGTCAGCCTCTCTGAGATTCCCTGCAAAAACCATCTCTAACGTGGGGATGAGAGTCGTCCCTGCATGATGGATGCAGATGCTGGGGACACTTAGTGAGATGTTTTCGGAATTGTTCGTGGCACTATGAAGTGCCATAGCCGGTGCCGTGTGACCGGCGTTTCTGAGGATGACTCTGTTTCCCCCGCATTGCTAATCGGGTGCCTCTGTCGGGTCTGCTTCGTAGGAATCAGGGGCTTGTGTCTGAGGCACCGGGGAGCGTGTTTTTCCGGACGGAATCCGAGGCCGTAGCAGGCACATTCCTGGTGCTGTTGCCAGAGTTCTGCGAGGTGGAAGGAATTCGGGCCAGCAGGTCAGAGTGACACACTCTGCGACACTCAGGTGTGAGCAGGGCCAGGTGGAGATCCAGGGTCACAGGACGTTGGGCTGGGACTTGTTTTGCCTCATCCGTCACTTTAAAGGTGAGGAAACAGAGGCCCAGACTCCCGGGAATGCACGTGGTATCCGTGTCCGGAGGGAAAGGAAAGAAGAGGACTGAGGATTGGGCCATGACTCTATCAGCGGCATTAATTTTGGTTAACTTGCTGATCACCTGGCAAAAGCGCAGCTGTGGGCCCTGTTTACAGGAAGACCGTCCTCACTGTCCCCCTGTATCTACTTTCCTCTCCTCTGATCAACCTCCACGTGGCAGCAAACCAGTCTCTTTTTATTTATTTATTTATTTATTTATTTATTTATTTTCGGCTGCGTTGGGTCTTTGTTGCTGTGCGCGGGCTTTCTCTAGTTGCGGCGAGCGGGGCTACTCTTCATTGCGGTGCGTGGGCTTCTTACTGTGGTGGCTTCTCTTCTTGCGGAGCACGGGCTGTAGGTGCACAGGCTCAGTAGCTGTGGCATACAGGCTCAGTAGTTGTGGTGCACGGGCTCTAGAGCGCAGGCTCAGTAGCTGTGGCTCGTGGGCTCTAGAGCGCAGGCTCAGTAGCTGTGGCTTGCAGCTCTAGAGTTCAGGCTCAGTAGTTGTGGCTCACAGGCTCTGGAGCACAGGCTCAGTAGTTGTGGCTCATGGGCTGTAGAGCGCAGGCTCAGTAGTTGTGGTGCGCGGGCTCTAGAGTGCAGGCTTAGTAGCTGTGGCTCGCGGGCTCTAGAGTGCAGGCTCAGTAGCTGTGGCTTGCGGGCTCTAGAGTTCAGGCTCAGTAGTTGTGGCTCACAGGCTCTGGAGCATAGGCTCAGTAGTTGTGGCGCACAGGCTTAGTTGCTCTGAGACATGTGAGATCTTCCCGGACCAGGGCTCAAACCCATATCCCCTGCATTGGCAGGGGGGGGGT
>NW_006793139.1:0-1315 GCF_000442215.2 Lipotes vexillifer
TTTATGCAGCACCCCCACTCAGCTTTCCCCTTACGCAAGCATAAGTTTGTTTTCTAAATGTGATACTCTGTTCTCTTTTGTTATTCAGTTCATGTGTAGCCTCGTTTACATTCCCTGTATTACTGACATCTTATGATGTTTCTTTTACTTTGTGACTTATTTCACTTAGAATCATCATACCCAAATTCACTCATTATGCTGCTACGGGCCTGATGACATTGATTTTATTGCTCCGTGATATTCCATTGTACGTAAAAACCACAACTTCTTTAATTATTTTTCACATTTTGAGATATTTAGCTTGTACTGTGGACGAGATTCTTGTAAACAGAACAGGTCCATACTTTTCGGTAGCCGTGTCTTTGTGATTTCATGGATTAGGGCAAGGCTTCATGTAAGGGTTATGGTTAGGGTTAGGTTTAGGGTTAGGTTTAGTGAAAGTGGACAGTTGAGGTACAGAAAAGAGTAGACAATTGTTTACAGTTAGCGTACATGTTAGGGCATGGGTTAGTGTTAGTGCATGGGTAGCTTTAGGGGACAGGTTTCAGTAAGGCTTCGGGTAAACATTAGGTTTAGCGTTAGGTTTAGGGAACGGGGATGTATAGTGTACAGTTTAGGGTACGACAACTGTTTAGTGTTGGCCTATGTATTAGGGTACGGGTTAGTGTTAGTGTATGTGTTAACATTAGGGGACGAGTTGGGTAGGGTTTTGGGTAAGGGTTAGTGTTAAGGTTAGGGAACGGGCACAGTTTAGGGTACAGGTCAGTGTACGACAACGGGTTAGTGTTAGCATACGTGTTAGGATACGGGTTAGTGTTAGTGTATGGTTTAGGATTAGGAGACAGTTTAGGGTAAGGCTTCGGGTAAGTATTAGGGTTAGGTAGGTTGTGGGAACGGGGACGGCTTAGGGTACGGGTTAGTCTACGACAAAGGTTTAGGGTTAGCGTATGTGTTACAGTAGGGGTTAGAGTTAGAGTACCGGTTAGGTTTAGACCATGGTTTAAGGTAAGGCTGCTGGTAAGGTTTAGGGTTAGGGTTAAGGAATGGGGACGGTTTAGGGTACAAGTTAGGATACAACAATGGATTAGTGTTAGCATATGTGTTAGGGTATGGGTTACTGTTAGTGTAAGGGTTAGTATTAGGGCACGGGTAGGGTAAGGCTTCGTTTATGTTTTAGGGTTAGTGTTAGGGAACGAGGACGTTTAGGGTACAGGTTAGTGTATGACAATGGTTTAGGGTTAACGTACGTGTTAGGGACGGGTTAGTGTTAGTGTACGGGTTAGGATTAGGGCATGGGTTAGGGTAAGGCTTCAGG
>NW_006793140.1:0-333 GCF_000442215.2 Lipotes vexillifer
AATTCAGCCATAAAAGTGAATGGATTACTGATACATGCTACATCATGGATGCAACTAAGTGAACGAAGTCAGGCACGAAAGGCTATATATTGTATGGTTCCATTTATATGAAATGTCCAGCAGTGGCAAATCCATACACACGGAAAGTATTATACATTAGTGGTTGCCAGGGGTTTGGAAGAGAGGGAAATAGGGAATGACTCCTCAAAATGGGTGTATGTTTCCTCTTGGGGTGATGAAAATGTTTTGTAGTTGGACAGTGGTGCTAGTTGCACAACATTGTGACAGTAGTAAATTCCACTGAATGGTACAGTGAATTGTAAAATGATCAAA
>NW_006793141.1:0-240 GCF_000442215.2 Lipotes vexillifer
GTGTTGAATGAATCAGAATTGGTTTGCCATTCCCCACTGCCTTTATCTCACAATGACAGAAACGTAAAGTGGGCAGGGCAGAAACGACGGCAAATAGATTGTCTCTTAGTCACAGGATGCAGTTTCTAGAACTTAAAGAATAATTAGTAGATTTTGGAATAATTTTGTTTTACAAATATTTCATAAGATTGAAGTACTCTAACCTTAAAGCTCTCGATCAACTCTAAAGGAGGGCTTTAA
>NW_006793142.1:0-1948 GCF_000442215.2 Lipotes vexillifer
GGGCCCGTGAGCCATGGCCGCTGAGCCTGCGCGTCCGTAGCCTGTGCTCCGCAACGGGAGAGGGCACAACAGTCAGAGGCCCGCGTACTGCAAAAAAAAATCTACATGTGGAACAACTCTTACAGAAAACCTACTGAATGCTGGCAGAAGACCTCAAACCTCCCCAAAGGCAAGAAACTCCCCACGTACCAGGGTAGGGCAAAAGAAAAAAAGTAAAAACAGAGACAAAAGAATAGGGATGGGACCTGCACCTCTGGGAGGGAGCTGTGAAGGACAAAAAGTTTCCACACACTAGGAAGCCCCTTCACTGGTGGAGACAGGCTGGGGCGGGGTGGGAGGAACCTTTAGAGCCACGGAGAAGAGCGCAGCAGCAGGGGTGCAGAGAGCAAAGCAGAGAGATTCCCGCACAGAGGATCGGTGCCCACCAGCACTCATCAGCCTGAGACGCTTGTCTGCTCACCCACCGGGGAGGGTGGGGGCTGGGAGCTGAGGTTTGGGCTTTGGAGGTCAGAGCCCAGAGAGAGGATGGGATCTCTGGGGTTGGCTGCATGAACACAACCTGAAGGGGGCTAGTGCACCACAGCTAGCTGGGAGGGAGTCAGGGAAAAAGTCTGGAACTGCCTAAGAGTCAAATAACATTGTTTCGGAGTGCGTGAGGAGAGGGGATTCAGAGCACCACCTAAAAGAGCTCCAGAGATGGGCATGAGCCACGGCTATCAGTGCGGACACGAGAGATGGGCATAAAACACTAAGGCTGCTGCTGCAGCCACCAAGAATCCTGTGTGCAAACACAGGTCACTATCCACACCTCCCCTCCCGGGAGCCTGTGCAACCCGCCACTGCCAGGGTACCGTGATCCAGGGAGAACTTCCCCGGGAGAACACACGGCGAGCCTCAGGCTGTTGCAAGGTCACACTGGCCTCTGCCACTGCAGGCTCGCCCCACATTCAGTACCTCTCCCTTCCCACGGCCTGAGTGAGCCAGAGCCTCTGAATCAGACACTCCCTTAACCCCCTCCTGTCTGGGCGAAGAACAGACGCCCTCCGGGGACCTACACGCAGAGGCGGGGCCAAATCCAAAGCTGAAGCCCGGGAGCTGTGAGAACAAAGAAGAGAAAGGGAAATCTCTCCCACCGGCCTCAGGAGCAGCGGATTAAATCTCCACAATCAACTTGTTGTATCCTGCATCTGTGGAATACCTGAACAGACAACGAATCATCCCAGAATTGAGGTGGTGGACTTTGGGAGCAACTGTAGACTTCGGGTTTGCTTTCTGCATCTAATTTGTTTCTGGTTTTATGTTTATCTTAGTTAAGTATTTAGAGCTTATTATCATTGATAGATTCTTTTATTGATTTGGTTGCTCTCTTTCTTTTTGTATATATATATATATATATATATATATATATTTCTTTTCCTTTTTCTCTTTTTGTGACTGTGTATGTGTATGCTTCTTTGCGTGATTTTGTCTGTATAGGGTTGCTTTTACCATTTTTCCTAGGGTTCTGTCAGTCTGTTTTTCTTAGTATAGTTTTTAGCACTTGTTATCATTGGTGGATTTGTTTATCGGTTTGGTTGCTCTCTTCTATTTTTAATTTTTAATTTTTTTATTTTAATAAATTTATTTATTTATTTTTCTTTCTTTCTTTCTTTCTTTTCTACCTTTTATTCTGAGCCGTGTGGCTGACAGGGTCTTCATGCTCCGGCCGGGTGTCACGCCTGAGCCCCTGAGGTGAGAGAGCCTAGTTCAGGACATTGGTCCATCAGAGACCTCTGGACCCCATGTTATACCAATTGACGAGAGCTCTCCCAGAGATTCCCCGTCTCAATGCTAAGACCCAGCTCCACTCAATGACAAGCAAGCTACAGTGCTGGACATGCCATGACAAACAACTAGCAAGACAGGAACACAACCCCACCCATAAGCAGAGAGGCTGCCTAAAATCATA
>NW_006793143.1:0-204 GCF_000442215.2 Lipotes vexillifer
CCGTACGGTAGCCAAGCGGACGAACGAAGACCGTTGCGGACATATCCTTCCCGCTCTGGCTCCATTTGATTTCTCGCTCAACCGGACGCCCGGTAAAGGCGCCCATTTCTTTCAACCCACTAATGCTCAGTTGCATGATTGATCCTTAAGGGGTAGTGACCTTGCGAATCCAGGCGGAACCGCCAGAACGTTGAATGGTGGCGG
>NW_006793144.1:0-991 GCF_000442215.2 Lipotes vexillifer
CGCTTGAGGAAATTGGATCCCAAAGATTACAGGTGGGGAATTTTGAAGTGTGTCCATATTTCAGTGGAGATCAAAGAAGCCTAACTAAAAGAATTGTGGGCTGACTCACATGATAACTTATTTTTGAAAGGGCTGTTTTATCTTGAAGATTATGCGTTTGGAGGAACTAAGGTGATTGACAGTGGAAAGAATCAGAATGTGTGAAATTCCTTAAAAATTTATTGACTTAAATAACTTTGTGTTACACATAATAAAAAAAGAAACTTTAAAAAAAAAGGGGGGAAAATTTTTTTTGTTTTAAAAATACTTCTAGTCACATCTCATTCTCTAAGCTGCAAACACTCTGGAAAGTGGTGAGAGGTTATTTAGCAAAAGTTAACCAACTGCTCTTCGGTTTAAGGTGTTACTTCCGCATGTATAAACCAATATTCCGACAAGGAGCTTCCCTGAATTTTCTCCTTCTGCTAGTGTAGGAAGGGAACTGTCTTTTAGGAACCAGCATAGTGTCAGGAATTGTCTGTTCTTAATTGTATCTCAGTGTCAGAAAGCAAAAATAGAGTGAGATTAGAATATATTCAAATAGGTCAAGAGTCTGGAGTTTCGTGTTTTGATTTTTGAACATATTTTTGGATAGCCTAAGTCATAAAGAGAGAATGTAGACAGCAGCCTTTGAAATGCTTGCCTGATTTAAGAAAAAAAAATTACCATCAATGTTTAACTTAGAATTTGAGGACAGATGTGTGCTGCTTCTTGAGGTCATTGGCTTTCTAAGTCCCATCATGTTGATGCTTTGTTTATATTGAGGCCACATTTGAAAATTACATCCAGGCTATGGAACCTGAGTGTCACAGTAGGATTGCCTAATTTTAGGGGGAATTATGTTATCTTTTTGTTGTTGTTGTTGTTGCAGTACGCGGGCCTCTCACTGTCGCAGCCTCTCCTGTTGCGGAGCACAGGCTCCGGACGCGCAGGCTCAGCGGCCATGGCTCAC
>NW_006793145.1:0-232 GCF_000442215.2 Lipotes vexillifer
TGAAACATCGAAAAAACATGGTACATAGCCTCCGGCACTAGGCTTAGGGAAACAGAAATCAAACAGACAGTGCCAACCCAAAGTTTGGGGCTGCCTTCTTTACAGGAACCTCGTCCATGGTACAAGTTAAATACCAATGAAAGGAAAAAATGGATCGCCAAGTTGCGGTATTTACGTGCCATGGAATATCAGTCAGCAATGAAATCAAGGTCATCAGGTCCGTAACATCTTA
>NW_006793146.1:0-728 GCF_000442215.2 Lipotes vexillifer
AGATTTTTTTTTTTTTTTTTTTTTTTTTTAAAGAAGATTTTGGGGATAGGAGGGACAGATCATTTTTAAGAGGTATTTTGTCTCTAAAGTACAATAATTCTGCGCTTGGTAAGCTGTGTGACCCTGGGCAAGCTCTGTTCCCTCTGGGACAGTCTCCTCCTCTGTAAAATGAAGGGGCTGCATCGACCGCTGAGCCCTGACCATGTGCCCAGGGGAAGCCTCTGGGCTCGGGAGGCCCTGAGTTTGCTACAGAGTGAGCCACAGGCACTCAGGCACCCCGACCATCCCAAGATGCTGCCCTTTCCCACCTCACTGCCCTCCTCCCCACTGCCTGGGACCCCTGTAATCCGTCACTGTGGGCTGGGCCGATGTTCAGCCCCACACTGTGACACAGCCAGGCTGCTCTTGCCCGAATGGCTTGCTGGGAAATCCCTCCACAGCCACACTGTCTCACTTCATGTTCGAGTATGCCAAGCACCCAGGGCAACTCCTCTGCAGAGTGCAAGGTAGCATGGCAAACCAGGTGCGGTGTCATCGTAGACTGGACCAGACCACAGCGTGACTCGGAGGCCAATAGGAATGCAGAGTTCCCTGCTCTACAAGGCCAACCTTAGAGGCTCTTTGTGGCTGGCAGCCTTTATTCTGTCCTTTAGAGGCACTGCTTTCACTCCTGGCAATCTTCATATGCACACACACACACACACACACACACACACACACACACACAC
>NW_006793147.1:0-530 GCF_000442215.2 Lipotes vexillifer
GGCTGGGCCCGTGAGCCGTGGCCGCTGAGGCTGCGCGTCCGGAGCCTGTGCTCCGCAACGGGGGAGGCCACACCAGTGAGAGGCCCGTGTACCGCAGAAAAACAAAACAAACAAACACACACACACACACAAAAAGACATGCGTATCCATTATGCTCATCCTTTCAAATCTTAGCTGCTCACCTACTAAAATGATTTGCATGATGAACTGCCCTTGATAAATCTACTCGAGTGAAACACATTGCCTTTCCTTTTATTTGAAAATATTATCTACTTGTTTGGTGGTATTAAACTACGATCTTCAAATGAAGGATGCTGATTATTACATTATGCAGGAAAGAACACAACATCTAATGTATTGCATGAAACATAATTTATGTAAAAACATGCAGACAATTGCATTCAAGTATTTGATGTAAGTAATGAGAGAATCACACATAATGGGTATTTTTTATTAAACTGAGATTCAGTTGATTTGCCTTATGAGTGAAGTTACTCAAGCAAATTGGATTGTGAGCAAAAAAAAAAAAA
>NW_006793148.1:0-278 GCF_000442215.2 Lipotes vexillifer
TTTTGCCAATTTGATTACTATGTGTCTCGGCATGTTTCTTCTTGGGTTTATCCTGTATGGGACTCTCTATGCTTCCTGGACTTGGGTGGCTGTTTCCTTTCCCATGTTAGGGAAATTTTCAACCATACTCTCTTCAAATATTTCTCAGGTCCTTTCTCTCTCTCTTCTCCATCTGGGACCCCTGAAATGCGAATGTTGGTGAGTTTAATGTTGCACCAGAGGTCTCTTAGGCTGTCTTCAGTTCTTTTCATTCTTTTTTCTTTATTCTGTTCCACAGC
>NW_006793150.1:0-236 GCF_000442215.2 Lipotes vexillifer
AGATTACTACAAGCAACTCTATGCCAATAAAATGGACAACCTGGAAAAATGGACAAATTCTTACAAATGTACAACCAGCTGAGACTGAGCCAGGAAGAAATAGAAAATATGAACAGATGAATCACAAGCACAGAAATTGAAACTGTGATTAAAAATCTTCCAAGAAACAAAACCCCAGGACCAGATGGCTTCACAGGCAAATTCTTTCAAACATTTGGAGAAGAGCTAACACCTAT
>NW_006793151.1:0-358 GCF_000442215.2 Lipotes vexillifer
TGTAGTTTTTTAAGGAACCTCCATACTGTTCTCCACAGTGGCTGTATCAGTTTACATTCCCACAAACTGTGTAAGAGGGTTCCCTTTTCTCCACACCCTCTCCAGCATTTATTGTTTCTAGATTTTTTGATGATGGCCATTCTGACTGGTGTGAGATGATATCTCACTGTAGTTTTAATTTGCATTTCTCTAATGATTAGTGATGTTGAGCATTCTTTCATGTTTGTTGGCAGTCTGTATATCTTCTTTGGAGAAATATCTGTTTAGGTCTTCTGCCCATTTTTGCATTGGGTTGTTGGTTTTTTGTTATTAAGCTGCATGAGCTGCTTATAAATTTTGGAGATTAATCCTTTGTCAG
>NW_006793152.1:0-216 GCF_000442215.2 Lipotes vexillifer
ATTTCACTTGGAATCATCGTACCTAAATCCAATCACTAAGGTGCTACGGGCCAGATAACCTTGGTTTCCTTGCTGACTGATATTCCATGGCACGTTAGTGCCGCAACTTAACGATCCCTTTTTTGCTTCCGTGGGTATTTAACTTGTACAGTAGACGAGGTTCCTGTGAAGAAGGCAGCCCTAAACTTTGGGGTGGCTCTGTCTTTTTGATTTCTG
>NW_006793153.1:0-276 GCF_000442215.2 Lipotes vexillifer
CTTCAATACATGCAAATCAATGTGATACACCATATTAAAAAACTGAAGGATAAAAACCATATGGTCATCTCAATAGACACAGAAAATGCTTTAGACAATATTAAACACCCATTTATTATTTTAAAAAACCTCCAGAAAGTAGGCATTGAGGGATCTTTCCTCAACATAATAAAGGCCACATATGACAAACCCACAGCCAACATTGTTCTCAACGGTGAAAAAGTGAAACCATTTCCACCAAGATCAGGAACAAGACAAGGTTGCCCACTCTCACCA
>NW_006793154.1:0-3699 GCF_000442215.2 Lipotes vexillifer
ACTTCCAAAACTATGTTGAATAATAGTGGTGAGAGTGGGCAAACTTGTCTTGTTCCTGATCTTCGTGGAAATAGTTTGTTTTTCACCTTTGAGCACAACGTTGGCTGTGGGTTTGTCGTATATGGCCTTTATTATGTTGAGGTAAGTTCCCTCTATGCCTACTTTCTGGAGGGTTTTTATCATAAATGGATGTTGAATTTTGTCGAAAGCTTTTTCTGCATCTACTGAGATGATCCTATGGTTTTTATTCTTCAATTTGTTAATATGGTTTATCACACTGATTTGAGTATATTGAAGAATTCTTGTGTTCCTGGGCTAAACCCCACTTTCTTATGGTGTATGATCCTTTTAATATGTTGTTGGATTCTGGTAGCTAGTATTGTGTTGAGGATTTTTGCATCTATGTTCATCATTGTTATTGGCCTGTAGTTTTCTTTTTTTGTGAAATCTTTGTCTGGTTTTGGTATTAGGGTGATGGTGGCCTCATAGAATGAGTTTGGGAGTGTTGCTCCCTCTGCTGTATTTTGGAGCAGTTTGAGATGAATAGGTATTAGGTTTTCTCTAAATGTTTGCTAGAATTCGCCTGTGAAGCCATCTGGTACTGGACTGTTGTTTGTTGGAAGATTTTTAATCACAGTTTCAATTTCACTGCTTGAGATTGGTCTGTTTATATTTTCTAGTTCTTCCTGGTTCAGTTTTCAGGTTGTGCTTTTCTAAGAATTTGTCCATTTCTTCCAGGTTTCCCATTTTATTGGCATATAGTTGCTTATAGTAATCTCTCATGATCCTTTGTATTTCTGCAGTGTCAGTTGTTACTTTACCTTTTTCATTTCTAATTCTTTTGATTTGAGTATTCTCCTTTTTTTCCTTGATGACTCTGGCTAATGGTTTATCAATTTTGTTTATTTTCTCAAAAACCAGCTTTTAGTTTTATTGATCTTGGCTATCATTTCCTTCATTTCTTTTTCATTTATTTCTGATCTGATATTTATGGTTTCTTTCCTTCTGCTAACTTTGGGGTTTTTTTTCTTCTTTCTCTAATTGCTTTAGGTGTAAGGTTAGGTTGTTTATTTGACTTGTTTCTTGTTTCTTGAGGTAGGATTGTATTGCTATAAACTTCACTCTTAGAACTACTTCTGCTGCGTCCCATTAGTTTTGGGTCATTGTGTTTTCATTGTCATTTGTTTCTAGGTATTTTTTGATTTCCTCTTTGATTTCTTCAGTGATCTCTTGGTTATTTAGTAGTGTATTGTTTAGCCTCCCTGTGTTTGTATATTTTACGGGTTTTTTTCCCTGTAATTCTTATGTAGTCTCATAGCATTGTAATCGGAAAAGATACTTGATACAATTTCAATTTTCTTAAAATATACCAAGGCTTGATTTGTAACCCAAGATATGATCTATCCTGGAGCATATTCCATGAGCACTTGAGAAGAAAGTATACTCTGTTGTTTTTGGATGGAATCTCCTATATCAATTAAGTCCATTTTGTTTAATGTATTTAAATATTAATTAAGTCCATCTTATTTAATATATCATTTAAAGCATGTGTTTCCTTATATATTTTCATTTTGGATGATCTGTCCATTGGTGAAAGTGGGGTGTTAATGTCCCCTACTATTATTGTGTTACTGTCCATTTCTCCTTTATGGCTGTTAACGTTTGCCTTATGTATTGAGGTACTCCTATGTTGGGTGCATAAATATTTACAATTATTATATCATCTTCTTGGATTGATCCCTTGATAGTTTTATTTTAAAGTCTATTTTGTCTGATATGAGAATTGCTACTCCAGCTTTCTTTTGATTTCCATTTGCATGGAATATCTTTTCCCAACCCCTCACTTTCAGTCTGTATGTGTCCCTAGGTCTGAAGTGGGTCTCTTGTAGACAGCATATATATGGGTCTTGTTTTTGTATCCATTCAGCCAGTCTATATCTTTTGGTTGAAGCATTTAATCCATTTACATTTAAGGTAGTTATTGATATGTATGTTCCTATTACCAGTTTCTTACTTGTTTTGGGTTTGTTATTGTAAGCCTTTTCCTTCTCTTGTGTTTCCTGCCTAGAGAAGTTCCTTCAGCATTTCTTGTAAAGCTGGTTTGGTGGTACTGAATTCTCTTAGTTTTGCTTGTCTGTAAGGGTTTTAATTTCTCTGTTGAATCTGAATGAGATCTTTGCTGGGTAGAGTAATCTTGGTTGTAGGTTTTTCCCTTTCATCACTTAAAATATGTCCTGCCACTCCCTTCTGGCTTGCAGAATTTCTGCTGAAGGATCAGATGTTAACCTTATGGGTATTCCCATAAGTGTTATGTCATTTGTTATTTTTCCCATGCTGCTTTTAATATTTTTTCTTTGTATTTACTTTTTGATAGTTTGACTAATATGTGTCTTGGCATGTTTCTCCTTGGATTTATCCTGTATGGGGCTCTCTGTGCTTCCTGGACTTGATTGACTAATTCTTTTCCCATATTGGGGAAAGTTTCAACTATAATCTCTTCAAATATTTTCTCAGTCCCTTTCTTTTTCTCTTCCTCTTCTGGGACCCCTACAATTCAAATGTTGGTGTGTTTAATGTTGTCCCAGAGGTCTCTGAGACGGTCCTCAATTATTTTCATTCTTTTTTCTTTATTCTGCTCTGCAGTAGTTATTTCCATTATTTTATCTTCCAGGTCACTTACCCGTTCTTCTGCCTCAGTTATTCTACTATTGCTTCCTTCTAGAGAATTTTTAATTTCATTTTTTGTGTTGATCATCATTGTGTGTTTGCTCTTTAGTTCTTCTAGGTCCTTGTTAAACGTTTCTTGTATGTTCTCCATTCTATTTCCAAGATTTTGGATCATCTTTACTATCATTACTCTGAATTCTTTTACAGGTAGACTGCTTATTTCCTCTTCATTTGTTTGGTCTCATGGGTTTTTTCCTTGTTCCTTCATTTGCTGTGTGTTTCTCTGTCTTCTTATTTTGTTTAACTTACTGTGTTTGGGGTCTCCTTTTCACAGGCTGCAGGTTTCTGGTTCCCATTGTTTTTGGTGTCTGCTCCCAGTACCTAAGAATGTTCAGTGGGCTGTGTAGGCTTCCTGGTGGAAGGGACTGGTGTCTGTATTCTGGTGGATGAGGCTGGATCTTGTGTTTCTGGTGGGTGGGGCTGCGTCCAGTGGTGTGTTTTGGTGTGTCTGTGACCTTATTATGATTTTAGGCAGCCTCTCTGCTAATGGGCGGTGTTGTGTTCCTGTCTTGCTGGTTGTTTGTCATAGGGTGTCCAGCACTGTAGCTTGCTGATCGTTGAGTGGAGCTGGGTCTTAGCATTGAGATGGTGATCTCTGGGAGAGCTTTCACTCTTTGATATTACGTGGAGCCGGGAGGTCTCTGGTGGACCAGTGTCCTGAACTCGGCTGTCTCAACTCAGAGGCACAGGCCTGATACCTGGTCATAGCGCAAAGACCCTGTAAGCCACACAGCTCAGAAAATAAGGGAGAAAGAAAGAGAGAAAGAGATAAGGAAAGAAGGAAAGAAGGAAAGAAAGAAAGAAAGAGAGAGAGAGAGAGAGAGAAAGAAGGAAAGAAAGAAAGAAAGAGAAAGAAAGGAAGGAAGGAAGGAAGGAAGAAAGGAGGAAAGGAGGAAAGAAGGAAAGAAAAGAGAAAAGGAAGGATGGAATGATGGAAGGAAGGAAGGAAAGAAGGAAATAAAGTTATTAAAA
>NW_006793154.1:17307-20077 GCF_000442215.2 Lipotes vexillifer
AAAAAAAAAAAGATGTGATACATATACACAATGGAATACTACTCAGCCATAAAAAAGAATGAAGTAATGCCATTTGCAGCAACATGGATGGACCTAAAGATTATCATACTAAATGAAGTAAGTCAGAGAAAGACAAATATCATATGATATCACTTGTATGTAGAATCTTACAAAAATGATACAAATGAATTTGTTTTCAAAACAGAAACAGACTCACAGACATAGAAAACAAACTTATGGTTACCAAATGGAAAAGGTGGGGTAATGATAAATTAGGAGTTTGTGATTAACATATACACACTACTATATACAAAATAAAAAGGACTGACTGTATATAGCACAGGGAACTATACTCAGTATTTTGTAATAAGCTAAATGGGGAAAGAATGTGAAAAATGACATATGTATACCTGAATCACTTTGCTGTACACGTGAAACTAACACATTGTTAGTCAACTATATTCCAGTGTAAAATAAAAATTTTTTTTAAATCAAATAAATGGGTTGAATGCAATGGTTTATTAAATATGAATATTAAAATAGAATGATTTACTACATATTATAATATGGACTTCGATAATGCAGTGCATAAATGGAAAAATATTTTCAATATGTTTGGGTGTAAACTGTACCTAACATTTAAGCTTGATGTCAGGCCAACTCCATTTGTTTACTAGATGCTCTATTATTCAAATCAGAAAATAGAAAAGTAAGAAGTGAAAGTCAACAAAAATATGCTTTCTGAATCCAGGCAGGATATATCTGAATGCAGAGATCACAGTTTACTTGCCAGGTGAATATGCCTGTAACTGGAACATTGTTATTTATCATTCCAGGGTAAAGGTTAGACAATCATGTTGTATTGGTTCAATTGCTTCACCAATGCTCCAGCAATGCTTTGTAACAAACACTCCCAAGCTCAGTAGTCTCAAACAACACGTTTTTCTCTATTACAGGTCTATGTATTAGTAGAGTGGCTCTGCTTCAGAGTACTGGCCAACTTGGTTTGGCTTTGGGCTGCAGTAGGTTTCAGGTCTGTTCCTGGGTGTCTACGTTCTCTTTGTACCAGCAGCTAGCTAAGCATGCTTTTTTCATGACAGATCATTAAAGCACAGACTGGAAACAAACAATGCTTTTTAAAGCCCTGGCTCAAAACTGGCCTGTAAGTCTGCCCATATTTTCTTGCCCAAAGCAAGTCATGTGAATACAGACAAATCAGTGGGACTGAAAAGTACATAAAATAAAGCATGTGGAGCATTAAAACCTCACATGGCAAAGTGTGAACATATAATTCCAATACAGGGAGAGAGTAGAAAACTGAGGATAATAACCCACCTCCCCCCCTCACACACACACAAACCTAGTCATTCTGTCCAAATTTAGGAATCAGACAAGAAGATATACCTCCTCAGTAGTGGAGTGAGGGAAAAGTTAGTAAGAGGCTTAGGGAACAGAGATAGGTTAACGTATCTCTGTTCACAATATAAAAATATCAATAACAGGGAAGAAAAATTCCCCTTTAAAAACTGGTACCTAATTATTGCTGTACTGAGTAGCAATGATAATACAAACAGCATAAAAACAAGTTTGATTTAAATAGGGCCTTTTCAGAGAGTCAGGAAGGATAATTTCATCTTAACTGAAAATGAGAGACAATGATTATTTTAGATGTCAAAGATCACACACATTGCAATTTCTACAGGCCTCATTCCTTGACAGCTTAAAGAAATTTAGAGGAATTGAAACAAAGATTCCTTCGAGCCCCATTGTTCTACTTTGAAGTTATTACATCACAGATTTTGCTCCAAAATTTATGTTGGGACTAAGACCCTTTACAGAATTTGGACTTTTAACAAGAAAATACTATTCCAAGATGCACTGTGTGTGAGCGAATTGGTTGTCTCATTTTTGGATACTGCTAGTTGTACTATACTGCAGGAGAGTTTAACCGGACACAACAGTGGAATTTACGTTGTCAGATTATCAGCTCAAACACTTTTCAAGGATGATAGTTTTTTAAAAAACTTAAATTAGGCTAAAAATGGGAAAAATAAATATAGAAACAGATTAAGTTTTTCTTAAATGCCTTTTTGAAGTGTATTTTAAAATTACTCCTGGAATGAATAATATATAATATATATATAATATATATAATATATCTAGATAGAAGCAGAACAAAGAGCCTACCCCTGAATCTTTGAATAGATTAGAATCTTTGTTCATTTACCTGCTTTAAAAGTTCCTTTCCTTTCAAAAACCGACATAAAACTGACTTCCTACAGCACCATTCACAAAAAACTTTTCATAAAGTAAGCAAAAATAGGTGATTGTGATTGATGAAGGTTAAATTTTGCCTGTAGCAACAGAGATTTTTGTTTTTAATATCGATTTTTCCTGAAACTTTTTAAAGATTATAAGCTATTTTGTTTTATTAAGGTATCCATATCCATTCAATACTGAGAATATTGATATTTTAAAGTTAATAAATTTCATCAGCAACAAAATATCACTTGTTCATTTAATATAGTAACATTTTTTTAATATCTTTATTGGAGTATAATTGCTTTCCAATGTTGTGCCACTTTCTGCTGTACAACAAAGTGAATCAGCTATATGTATACTTATATCCCCATATCCCCTCCCCCTTATGTCTCCCTCCCACCTTACATATCCCAACCCTCTAGGTGATCACAAAGCACTGAGCTGGTCTCCCCATGTGATACAGCTGCTTCCAACTAGCTGTCTAATTTACATTTGGTAGTGCATATAT
>NW_006793155.1:0-386 GCF_000442215.2 Lipotes vexillifer
CCTCAGAGGCAGAGTCCTGACTCCTGGCTGGAGCAGCAAGAGCCTTTCATCCACTCGGCCATATTAAAGTTGGAGAGGCATCAAGCTGTCATCGTCTTCTCCGCAGCTAATGAAAACGAAGCAAAGATTCATCCCGAGCCTACTCTGCTTCAGTCACCTGGATATCACGTGAGCTCATTTAATCCTCCCCAGAACCCGTGCAATAGGTAATGGACCACAGGCAGACGTTCACTCAGCCTCTCCTGTGTCCCTCACGGAGTGCACACTCTCTCCTGGGCAGCATGAGCACAGACACTTAGTGGGAGTTTACTTTTAAAATGCGCTGAGGGGGGCTTCCCTGGTGGCGCAGAGGTTGAGAGTCCGCCTGCCGATGCAGGGGACACGGG
>NW_006793156.1:0-3248 GCF_000442215.2 Lipotes vexillifer
TAACCTGTACCCTAAACCATCCCCATTCCCTAACCCTAACCCTAGCCCTTATTGTAACCCTATTACTTACCCTTAGCCATATCCTACACCGTGCCCTAATCCTACCCTGTATGCTCACACTAACCCATGCCCTAACACGTATGCTATCCCTAAACAGTTGTCTTGCCGTAACCTGTACCCTAAACTGTCCCCGTTCCCTAACCCTAACCCTAACCTTAACCATAACCCTTAACGCTTCCCCTTAGACTTACCCTAAACCGGGCCCTAATCCTAACCCGTACGCTCACACTAACACGTGCCCCAACACATACGCTAACCCTAAACATTTGTCGTACCCTAACCTGTACCGTAAACCATCCCAGTTCCCTAACCCTAACCCTAACCCTTACCCTTAGCCTTACCCTAAACTGTGCCCTAATGCTAACCTGTACGATAATAGTAACCCATGCCCTAACACGAACGCTAACGCTAAACCTTTGATGTACCCTAATCTGTACCCTAAAATGGCCCCATTCCCTAACCCAAACCCCAATCTTAATCCTAACCCTAACACTTACCATTAGCCTTACCCTAAAATGTGCACTAATCCTAACCCATACGCTAACACTAACCTGTGCCCTACAATGTACGCTAACACTAAAACGTAGTCATATGCTAACCTGTACCCTAAAACGTCCCCGTTCCCTAACCCTAACCCTAACACTTACCCTTAGCCTTAACCTAAACCATGCCCTAATCCTAAGCCGTACGCTCACACTTAAATGTGCCCTAACACGTACGCTAACCATAAACCAGTGTGGCACCCTAACCTGTACCCTAAACCATACCGATTCCCTAACCCTAAACCTAACCCTAATCTTAAACCTAACAATTACCGTTAGCCTTACCCTAAACAGTGCCCTAATCCTAACTCATATGCTAATACTAAACTGTGCCCTAATGTGTACGCTAACACTAAAGCGATGTGGTACCCTAACCTGTATCTTAAACTGTCCCCGTTCCCTAACCCTAACCCTAACCCTTATCCGAAGCCTTACCCTATACCATGTCCTATTCCTAACCCTTACGCTAACACTAACTTGTACCCTAACATGTAAGCTAACCATAAAGCTTTGTCGTACCCTAATATGTACCCTAAACCATCCCCGTTCCCTATCCCTAACCCTAAACCTAACCCTTCCCCGAAACCTTACCCTAAACCGTGCCCTAATCCTAACCCGTATGCTAACACTAACCCGTGCCCTAACACGTACGCTAACCCTAAAGCGTTGTCGTACACTAAACTGTACCCTAAACCGACCCCGTTCCCTAATCCTAATCCTAACGCTAACCCTTATCCAAAGCCTTACCCTAACCCGTGCCCTAATCCTAACACGTACGTTAACACTAACCCGTGCCCTAATACATACGCTAACCCTAAACCGTTGTAGAACCCTAACCTGTACCCTAAACTGTCCCCGTTCCCTACCCTACCCTTAGCCTTACTCTGAACTGTGCCCTAATCTTAACCCCTAGGCTAACACTAACCCGTGCCCAAACACGTACGCTAACCCTCAACTGTTGTCGTACCCTAAACTGTACGCTAAACCATACCCGCTCCCTAACCCTAACCCTAACCCTAACACTACCCTTAACCTTCGCCCGACCCTAAATCTTGCCCTAATCCTAACCCGTACGCTAACACTAAACCGTGCCCTAACAGGTAAGCTAAACCTAAAGCATTGTCTTACCTTAAACTGTATCCTAAACCGTCCCCGTTACCTAACCCTAAACCTAACCCTAAACTTAACCCTTACCCGAAGCCTTACCCCAACACGTGCCCTAATCCTAACCCGTACACAAACACTAATCCATGCGTAATCATGTATTCTAAACCTAAACCGTTGTCGTACCCTAACCTGTCCTCTGAACCGTCCCCATTCTGTAACCCTAACCCTAACACTAAACATAAACCTAAACCTTACCCGAAGCCTTACCTTAACCCATGCCTTAATCCTAACCCGTATATGAACACTAACCCATGCCCTAACACATACGCTAACCCTAAACTGTTGTGCTACCCTAACGCTCACACTAACACATACCCTAACACATATACTAACCCTAAACCATTGTCGTACACTAACCTGTACCCTAAGCCATCCCCATTCCCTAACCCTAACACTAACACTTACCCGAAGCCTTACCCTAATGCGTACCCTAATCCTAACCCGTAGGCTAACACTAACCCGTGCCCTAACATGTACGCTAACCCAAAACCGTTGTCGTACACTAACTTGTACCCTAAACCGTTCCCAATCCCTAACCCTAACCCTAACCCTAATCGTAACCCTAACCCTTAATGTTAGGCTTACCCAAAATTGTTCCCTAATCCTAACCATACGCTAACACTAACATGTGCCCTAATGCATACGCTAACCCTAAAGCATTGTGGTGCCCTAACCTGTACCCTATCCTGTCCCCATTCCCTAACCCTAACCCTAAGATTTACCCAAAGCCTTTCCGTAACCCATACCCTATTCCTAACCCGTACGCTAACACTAACCTATGCCCTAACACGTACACTAATGCTAAACAGTTGTTGTACCCTAATCTGTACCCTAAACCATCCCTGTTCCCTAACCCTAACCCTAACCCTAAACCTAACACTTACCCGAAGCCTTACCCTACACCGTGCCTTAAGCCTAACCCGTAGGCTAACACTCAACCGTGCCCTAACACGTACACTAAACCAAAACCGTTGTTATACCCTAACCTTTACCCTAAACCATCCTCGTTACCTAACCCTAACCGTAACGCTTACCCTTAGCCTTACCCTAAACCATGCCCTAAACCTAACACGTACTCTTACACTAACCCGTGCCCTAACTTGTACGCTAACCCTAAACCGTTGTCATGCCCTAAACTGTACACTAAAACATCCCGATTCCCTTACCCTAACCCTAACACTAACCTTAAGCCTTACCGTTAACCTTACCCTAAATCGTGCCCTAATCCTGACCCATAGGCCAACACTAAGCTGTGCCCTAACACGTATACTAACCCAAAACCGTTGTCGTACCATAACCTGTACCCTAAACCGTCCCTGCTACCTAACCCTAAACCTAATCCTAATCCTAACCCGATTCCTAACCCTTAGCCTTACCCTAAACCGTGCCCTAAACCTAACCTGTACACCAACACTTAGCCGAGCCATAACACGTACGCTAACCCTAAACCGTTATCGTATCCTAATCTGTACCCTAAAC
>NW_006793159.1:0-244 GCF_000442215.2 Lipotes vexillifer
TATCAATTTCCATTCCCACCAACAGTGCAAGAGGGTTTCCTTTTCTCCACACCCTCTCCAGCACTTTTTTTGTAGATTTTTTGTTGATGGCCATTATAGCCAGTGGGAGGTGATACCGCATTGTAGTTGTTTCTTTTCTTTTTTTTTTTAACATCTTTATTGGATTATAATTGCTTTACAATGTAGTTTTGATTTGCATTTCTCTAATGATTAGCGATGTTGAGCATCCTTTCATGTGTTTGTT
>NW_006793160.1:0-5214 GCF_000442215.2 Lipotes vexillifer
CACTAACCCTTACTCGAAGCCTTACCCTAACCTGTGCCCTAATCCTAACCTGTATGCTAACACCAACCCATGCCCTAACACATACGCTACGCCTAAACTTTTGTTGTAATATAACCTGTACCCTAAACCGTCCCCGTTCCCTAACCCTAATCCTAACCCTAACCCTAACCCTAACCCTTACCCAAAGCCTTACCCTAACACGTGCCGTAATCCTAAACCTTACGCTAACACTAACCCGTCCCCTAACACGTACGCTAAGCCTAAACCGTTGTCGTACCCTAACCTGTACCCTATACCGTCCCCGTTCCCTAACACTACACCTAACCCTAACCCTAACCTTACCGCAATGCTTTCCCTAACCAGGGCCCTAAGCCTAAACTGTACGCTAACACTAACACGTGCCCTAACACGTACGATAAGCCTATACCTTTGTCGTACCCTAACCTGAACCCTAAACCGTCCCTGTTCCCTAACCCTAACCCTAACCCTAACCCTTACCTGAAGCTTTGCCCTGACCCATGCTATTATCCTCAACTGTATGCAAACACTAACCCGAGCCGTAACACATATGCTAACCCTAAAACGTTGACATACCCTAACCTGTACCCTAAACCGTGCCTGTTCCCTAACCCTAATCCTAACCCTAAACCTTACCTGAAGCCTTACCCTGACCCGTGCTCTTATCCTCAACCGTACGCAAACACTAACCCGTGCCGTAACACATATGCTAACCCTAAAACGTTGACATACCCTAACCTGTACCCTAAACCGTGCCTGTTCCCTAACCCTAACCCTAACCCTAAACCTTACCTGAAGCCTTACCCTGACCCGTGCTCTTATCCTCAACCGTACGCAAACACTACCCCGTGCCGTAACACGTAAGCTAACTCTAAACCGTTGACGTACCCTAACATGTACCCTAAACCGTCCCTGTTCCATAACCCTAACCCTAATCCTAACCCTAACCCTTACCCGAAACCTTACCCTAACCTGTGCCCTAATGCTAATCCGTACGCTAACACTAACCTGTGCCCTAACTCGTACGCTACCCCTAAAACTTTGTAGTACCCTAACCTGTACCCTAAAGTGTCCCCATTCCCTAACCCTAACCCTAACCATACCCCTAAACCTTACCCGAAGCCTTACCTTAACCTGTGCCCTAATCCTAATCCGTACTCTAACACTAACCCGTGCCCTGAAATGTACGCTATCCCTAAAACGCTGTGGTACCCTAACCTGCACCCAAAAACATCCACATTCCCTAACCCTAACCCTAATCCTAACCCTAACGCTTACCCGAAGCGTTAACCTAACCTGTGCCCTAAGCCTAACCCAAACGCTAACACTAACCCGTGCCCTAACACTTACGCTACCCCTAAAACTTTGTAGTACCCTAACCTGTACCCTAAAGTGTCCCCATTCCCTAACCCTAACCCTAACCATACCCCTAAACCTTACCCGAAGCCTTACCTTAACCTGTGCCCTAATCCTAACACGTATGCTAACACTAACCCATGCCCTAACACATACGCTACACCTAAACTTTTGTTGTAACATAACCTGTACCCTAAACCGTCCCCGTTCCCTAACCCTAATCCTAACCCTAACCCTAACCCTAACCCTTACCCTAAGCCTTACCCTAACACGTGCCCTAATCCTAAACCTTACGCTAACACTAACCCGTCCCCTAACACGTACGCTAAGCCTAAACCGTTGTCGTACCCTAACCTGTACCCTAAACCGTCCCCGTTCCATAACAGTACACCTAACCCTAACCCTAACCTTACCGCAATGCTTTCCCTAACCAGGGCCCTAAGCCTAAACAGTACACTAACACTAACCTGTGCACTAATACGTACTCTAAACCAAAAGCTTTGTCGTTCCCTAACCTATACCCTAAAATATCCCTGTCCCCTAACTCTAACCCTAACCCTAACACTTACCCAAAGCCTTACCCTAACCCATGCCCCTAAGCCTAAACTGTATGCTAACACTAACACATGCCCTAACACGTACGATAAGCCTATAACTTTGTCGTACCCTAACCTGTACCCTAAACCGTCCCTGTTCCCTAACCCTAACCCTAACCCTAACCCTTACCTGAAGCCTTACCCTGACCCATGCTATTATCCTCAACTGTATGCAAACACTAACCCGAGCCGTAACACATATGCTAACCCTAAACCGTTGACATACCCTAACCTGTACCCTAAACCGTCCCTGTTCCCTAAACCTAACCCTAACCGTAACCCTAACCCTAACCCTTACCCAAAGCCTTACCCTAACCTGTGCCCTAATCCTAATCCATATGCTAACACTAACCCGTGCCCTAACACGTACGCTAACCCTAAAACGTTATCGTACACTAACCTGTGCCCTAAACTGTCTCTGTTCCCTAACCCTAACCCTAACCCTAACCCTAAACCTAACCCGAAGCCATACCCAACACGTGCCCTAATCCTAAAGCGTACGCTAACACTCACCCGTGCCCTAACATGTACCCTAACCCTAAACCATTGTTGTACCTTAACCTGTATCCTAAACTGTCCCAGTTCCCTAACCCTAACACTAACTCTATTCCTAACCCTAACTCTAACGCTTACCCGAAGCCTTACCCTAACCCGTGCGCTAATCCTAACCCGTACGCTAACATTAATCCATGCCCTAATGCATACGCTAATCCTAAACCGTTATCGTACCATAACCTGTACCCTAAACCGTCCCCCTTCCCTACCCCTAACCCTAACTATAACCCTAAACCTAACACTTACGCGAAGCCTTATGATAATCCGTGCCCTAAGCCTAACCTGTACGCTAACACTAACCAATGCCCCGACACTTACACTAACCCTAAAACGTTTTCGTATCCTAACCTGTACCCTAAAGCATCCCCGTTCGCTAACCCTAATCCTAACCATAACCATAACCCTAACCCTAACCTTTACCAGAAGGCTTACCCTCACCCATGCTCTAAGCCTAACCCGTACGCTAACACTAACCCGTGCCCTAACACGTACGCCAACCCTAAATCATTGTCGTATGCTAACTTGTATCCTAAACCTTCCCCGTTCCCTAACACTAACCCTAACACTTACCCTAAACCTAAGTCTTGCCCGAAGCCTTACCATAACCCGTGTCCTAATCCTAAACCGTACGCTAACACTAAACCATGCCTTAACACGTATGCTAATCCTAAAACATTGTCATACCCTAACCTGTACCCTAAACCGTCCCCGTTCCCTAACCCTAACCCTAACATTAAAGCTTACCTGAAGCCTTAACCTAACCTGTGCCCTAATCCTAACCCATACACTAACACTAAACCGTGTCCTAACATACACGCTAAGCCTAAACCGTTGTCATACTCTAACCTGTAACCTGAACCATCCCCGTTCCCTAAACCTAAACCTAACCGTAACCCTAACTCTAACCCTTACCTGAAGGCTTAACCTAACCCGTGCCCTAAGCCTAACCGGTACGCTAACACTAACCCGTGCCCTAACACGTACGCTAACCCTAAAACATTATCATACCCTAACCTGTACCGTAAACCGTCCCCGTTTCCTAACCCTAACCCTAAACCTAAACCTAACCCGAAGGCTTACCCAACCCGTGCCCTAATCCTAATGCATACGCTAACACTCACCCATGCCCTAACATGTACACTACCCATAAACCATTGTCGTACCTTAACCTGTACCCTTAACTGTCCCCGTTCCCTAACCCTAACCCTAACCCTATCCCTAAACCTAACCCTTACCCAAAGCCTTATCCTAACCCGTGTCCTAATCCTAACCCGTACGTTAACACTAACTGGTGCCCTAACACGTACGCTAACCCTAAACCTTTGCCGTACCCTAACCTGTACCCTAAACCATCCCCGTCCCCTATCCCAAACCCTAACCCTAACCCTAACCCTAACCCTTACAAGAAGCCTTACCCAAACCGTGCCCTAAGCCTAACCCTTACGTGTACACTAACCTGTACCCTAAACCGTCCCCATTCCCTAACCCTAACCCTAATCCTAAACGTAACCCTAACCCTTGGCAAAGCCTTACCCTAAACCATGCCCTAATCCTAACTTTTACGCTAACAATAACCCGTACACTAACACCTACGCTAACCCTAAACCATTGTTGTACACTAACCTGTACCCTAAACCATCCCCATTCCCTAACCCTAACCCTAATCCTAAACCTAACCATAACCCTTGACCAAAGCCTTACCCTAACACGTGCTCTATTCCTAACCCGTACGCTAACACTAACCCGTGCCCTAACACGTACGCTAACCCTAAACCGTTCTCATACCATAACACGTGCACTAAACTGTCCCCGTTCGCTAAACCTAACCCTAAGCCCAACCCTAACCCTAACCCTTACCCGAAGCCTTACCCTAACCCATGCCCTAATCCTAACCCATATGCTAACACTAACCCATGCCCTAACACGTACGCTAAGCCTAAACCGTTGTCATACCCTAAACTGTACCCTAAACCGTCCCCATTCTCTAACACTAACCCTAAGCCTTACATTAACCATAACCCTTACCCGAAGCCTTACCCTAACCCATGCCCTAATCCTAACCCATATGCTAACATTAACCCGTGCCCTGACACGTACACTAATCTGAAACCGTTGTCGTACCCTAACCTGTACCCTAAACCGTCCCTGTTCCCTAAACCTAACCCTAACCCTAAGCCTAACCCTAACCCTAACCATTACCAGAAGCCTTGCCCTAACCCGTGCCCTTATCCTAACCCTTACGGAAACACTAACGCGGGCCCTATCACATACGCTAAACCTAAACCGTTGTCGTACCATAACCTGTACCATAAACCCTCCCCGTTCCCTAACACTACACCTAACCCTAACCATAACCCTTACCCCAAGGCTTTCCCTAACCCGGGCCCTAAGCCTACACTGTACGCTAGCACTAACACGTGCCCTAACACGTACGATAAGCCTATACCGTTGTCGTACCCTAACCTGAACCCTAAACCGTCCCTGTTCCCTAACCCTAACCCTAAACCTTACCTGAAGCCTTACCCTGACCCGTGCTCTTATCCTCAACCGTACGCAAACACTAACCCGTGCCATAACACGGAAGCTAACTCTAAACCGTTGACGTACCCTAACATGTACCCTAAACCATCCCCGTTCCATAACCCTAACCCTAATCCTAACCTTAACCCTTACCCGAAACCTTACCCTA
>NW_006793161.1:0-3304 GCF_000442215.2 Lipotes vexillifer
ACACGAACCCGTATCCCCTGCATTGGCAGGCGGACTCTCAACCACTGCGCCACCAGGGAGGCCTGGCTAAGTCAACTTTATCCAGACTAGATAAATTCAACCATTGTGTTTGTGTCTGCTTTTATTGCAGATAGAAGAACATAGCTTGTGATGTTTATCTCTTCCTTTATTGTCCGTGAAAGATATGCATACACAATCAACTGGAATCCAAATTAAATCAAAAATTCTGATAAGGATAAAAGACTAATAAGAGTATTGATTATAATCATTTAATCAATTTAATCATTTAAATTTCCTTTACGAAAAAGATACGTGGCTTAGGGAAAAAAACAGGTTGATATCAAAGTAACACTGTTCTGGCTCGGCCTCTAGCACTGATTATCTATATGATCTCAAAGAAGTCATTTATTTTCTTTGGCCCGCAAATCTTCATATGTAATGAGAGAATTAAAGTTTATCTTATCAAAATTCTCTGAGTATGTACATATGCATACAGAAACATGAAATAAATATATGTGTATGTATGTTTACACGTGCATTTGCATATCCAGATTCACACCTACATATGCATCTTAGTTTCCCATGAGAAAGCAGATTATAAACAAGGGGGCTGGAATAGGTGATAGGCAATGTCCAGTCCTATGCCGACATCATCTGTTTCGAGCTTTTTAAAAAATTTTTTTATTGATTTGTTTTTGTTGTTGTTTGTTTCTAGCTTTTAAAATGCCCGTATCTTCATTACTCTATCCAAGGCAACTGAGAAATGGAAGCTTGTTAGCAGTACAAATTCTCAGGCCTGACCTTGGACTTACTGAATCAGGGGCTGTGGGGAGAGGCTCAGCCATCTGTGTTGCAACCTGCCCTCCGGGTGATTCTGAAGGGCACTAAAAGGTGAGAACCACTGCATTCAAACATTTCCAGGGAAGAACTATATGCTACAGTCCTAGGCAGAAGTGGAGAGACAGTAATTAAAGGGAAAAAAGCAGGATATTCTACAGAGAACTTGAGTCACAGGTGGTAGGAAGAGAGTTTGGGGAAACAGCAGTGGCAGGCACAGGGGAGTATTATTTTGGGTCGTAGGGAACTGGCATGGTAATGAGAACACTGAGCAGAAGCCCAAGCAGCAATAAGGAAGCAGTAGCCACATGATCCTGTGTTAAATCACTTGTTCTCATGCAGTCATTTCTGCTCCTTTGCGAAGACCCGCTGACTTTAGAACCTTCTTCCTACAGTGGATCGCAAAGGAGGATAATTATCCTGTTTTTAGCCATAGCTGTCTCTGACCCCTATAGTCATTACTTTAGAAACTTGAGACAGGGAGAGTTAGGCATTCCCAGCCTAACCATGCTTGTCTTCTGGTCCTTTTCAAAAATTTAAGGTTCTCCTGATTATAGTTTTAATTTTTCTCCTCACTGACAGCTAGGAGCATGTGTGTGTTCAGAAAAAGGAAGAAAATTCCTGGAGTTCTAATGGGCTAGGGGTGAACTTGCCCAGAGAAAGCTGCAGGGGTGAGAATAAGCCTATAGAATCAACCAGGCAAGAACTCAGCTTGGATGCTGTTTAGGAGGCTGATGGAGAACACGTTGTCATCCAGGACGTTGCCCTGAGAGGGGAATCCCTGGCTTTGCAACTTCCTGGCCAGCGTGAGGGCCACCAGCTGGCTGTAACCTTTCCTGCGATGCTCTGGCAGGGTTTAGCCATGGCACATGGTGGCAAACTGGTCTGTGACAGACCAAGACATGGGGTTCCCCTTGTCATCATGGACACACACTCGGGAAGCAGGAGATGAGGTTGGCAATGTACCAACGACACTGTTCATTGCCGCCCCAAGACCAAGTCCGGTTGAGTAGATAAGCATCAGCAACACTCAGGTAGGTTAGTCGTGGGGAAGAACGCATTCTCAAAGAAAACGACATGAGAAGAAATATGAACTCGGTATCACGGGACCACAAACAAATACTTCTCTTTATACCGACTCAAACTGAGAAATCATCCTCGAGATAGTGCCTTACAAATACCAGAATATTTTCAATGAATTAGAATCTGTCACTCACCACTTATAAACATCTTTTAGGGTTTCATTTCGGATAGGACACAACACTCATTATATTAAATTTAAGTCTTTCCTTCGAATTTTATGCCCCTTTGTTATTGTCCTCAGAATAGATGAAGGCAAGTACTTCATTTTTCAGTAAAACAGATCTCAGACTTGATCTTATTAACTCCTGAAACTGCTGACACCCTCTCTGAGGGCCTTAAACAAGTCCAGATTCTTGGACCCCTAATCGTTTCCTTGGTAAAAATAAACGTTTTAGGATAGACTTTCTATCTTTATGCATCCATGACCAGAAAAAAATACAAATTTCTTAATATTCTAGGCATATGTAGATGCTCAAGAAATGCTAGCTCTTCCAGACCTTTCCTTAAAAGGTCTGGAAAAAGGTTTAAAAACCCATGACATTAAGATAAAAAAGAAAAGATAGAAATTGGTGCAATTTCTGAGAACTGAGATGGATTACTTAGTTGCAACTCTCTGGGGCTGGTTGTGCTTCCGAATTTGCTTCCATTCTTGAAATTATCAGTGTCCTAAGACTATCCCCACTTAAGAGACTGGTAATGTCATTCTCACTATGTCCTTCTTTATAAGGAACACGTTTGTGTTTTCAGCGGTTCTGCAGTGTTAGCGCACATTCCAGGCATTCTGTGGGCTCTGGCACTGGGTCACTCATCTAACAACTAAGCAGGGGGAAAGAATAAATAAATACAAGCAATAACGGGCTCAATAGGCTTTTTCATTTAATTCTTGAAAATAAACTTCAAAACAAAGTCAAAGAAGCCTCAGGCAGAAATGTCACTGCAAATAAAAACACTAACACATGTGTTTCAGGAGTGACAGTGGAGACTATGACCTTGTATGTGAAGGGCAGATATCCAAAATAAGGTGTCCAAATTTGGGTAATGATGTAGGTGTTAAAGACAAACTGTGGGACTTCCCTGGTGGCGCAGTGAATAAGAATCCGCCTCCCAATGCGAGTTCAAGCCCTGGTCCGGGAAGATCCCATATGCCACGGAGTAACTAAGCCCGTGCACCACAGCTACTGAGCCTGCGCTCTACAGCCCGCGAGCCACAACTTCTGAGCCCACGTGCTACAACTACTGAAGCCCCTGTGCCTAGAGCCTGTGCTCCACAACAAGAGAAGCCACCACAATGAGAAGCCCGCGCACCACAATAAAGAGTAGACCCGCTCACCGCAACTAGAGAAAGCCCGCATGCAGCAATGAAGACCCAACGCAGCCAAAAATA
>NW_006793162.1:0-709 GCF_000442215.2 Lipotes vexillifer
GGGAAAGGGGACGGTTTAGGGTACAGGTTAGGGTACTACAATGGTTTAGGTTTAGCGTACTTGATAGGGTTCGGGTTAGTGTTACCGTACACGTTAGGATTAGGGCACGGTTTAGGGTAAGGCTAATGGTAAGGGTTAAGGTTAAGGCTAGGGTTAGGATTAGTGAACGGGGACGGTTTAGGGTACAGGTTAGGTTATGACAACGGTTTAGGGTTAGCATACGTTTTAGGGGACTGGTTAGTGTTAGCATACGGGTTAAGTTGAGGGCACGGTTTAGGGTAAGGCTAAGGGTAAGGGTTAGGGTTAGGATCAGGATTAGGGTTAGGGTTAGGTAATGGGGATGGTTTAGGGTACAGGTTAGGGTACGACAATGGTTTAGGGTTAGCGTACGTGTTAGGGCACGTGTCAGTGTGAGCGTAATGGTTAGGATTAGGGCACAGTTTAGGGTAAGGCTAAGGGTAAGCATAATGTTTAGGGTTAGGGTTAGGGAATGGAGACGTTTTAGGGTACAGGTTAGGGTACGGCGATGGTTTAGAGTTAGCCTATGTGTTAGGGCACCGGTTAGTGTTAACGGACAAGTTAGGTTTAGGGAATGGGTTAGGGTACGGCTTTAGGTAAGGGTTAAGTTTAGGGTTAGGGGTAGGGGTAGAGAACGGTGACAGTTTAAGATACAGGTTAGGGTACCACAACGCTTTAGGGTTAGCGTACG
>NW_006793165.1:0-204 GCF_000442215.2 Lipotes vexillifer
TCACAGCAAGATCCTTTTTGACCCACCTCCTAGAGAAATAGAAATAAAAACAAAAATAAATAAGTGGGACCTAATGAAACTTAAAAGCTTTTTCACAGCAAAGTAAACCATAAACAAGGCAAAAAGACAACCTTCAGAATTGGAGAAAATATTTGCAAATGAAGCAAGTGACAAAGGATTAATCTCCAAAATTTATAAGCAGCT
>NW_006793166.1:0-360 GCF_000442215.2 Lipotes vexillifer
AACTGAAGTAAAAAGGGAAAAGGAGCACGGAGCCCATTTAGGAGGTTGCCGCAATCATTCAGAGGAGAGATGATGACAAAACACCAAATTCTTCCCAAATAAGTCTTCTGTAATTGGGACATTATTTCAAACAGCAGGTTGATTAATACTCACGTGGACATTTGCCAACATACATCCTTACGCTGAGTTTCGTTGTGTTATTTGCAAGCTGCAAAAGTGGCCACAATGTTATTAGGAATTTACAAGGTCATTATTTGTCCTTCTCTTATGTATCAAAGCTCTATAAGATGCCTGAGTGAATTCTGAGTTCAGTTTGGAAAGTTTCAATATAACAAAAATATATTTATTTAAAGGTTTTAA
>NW_006793167.1:0-1263 GCF_000442215.2 Lipotes vexillifer
TTTTGCAATATGATTGAACCATTTTACTTTCCCATAGATAATGAGAGATCCAGTTGTTCCACATTCTCATCAACATTTGCTGTGGTCCATCACTTTAATTTTAGCTTTTCTATTAGGTATGTAATGGTAGCTCATTGTGGTTTTAATTTGCATTTCCCAAGATACTAGCAATGTTGCACACCTTTTTACATGCTTCTTGTCAATCACTGTCTTTGCTGAAGTGTCTGTTCAACTCTTTTACCCAATATTATTGTTTTTTCCTTATTATTGCATTTTGAGAGTTTTTAAAATATATTATGGATTGAAGTCTTTTCTGAGATATATTCTTTGCAAATATTTTCTCCCAATTTATGACTTTACATTATCTTAACAGTGTCTTTCAAAAAGCAAACATTTAAATTTTTGGTGAACTTCAGTTTATCAGTTTGATCATTTATTGATTTTGCTCTTTGTGCTGTATCTAAAAAATATTCTTATAATTCAAGCCACAAAAATTCATCCTATGTTTTATATTGTGGTCTATTTTGAGTTATTTTTTTAATATGGTGTGAAGTAGGGATTAAAGTTCTTTTTTTTTTACATATCAATATCCAACTATTTTGTCACCATTTTCTTAAAAAACTATCCTACAAATAAAAAGTGTAACTTCTTCCCCTTACTTTACTTCCTTTTACTTCTTTTTATTCCGACCTAAATGCCCTTTTTTCTTTTTCCTGCCTTATTACACAGGCTAAATCCTCTAATTTAATGTTGAATAAAAGTAATGAGAGCAGATATCCTTATTTTGTTATTCACCTTAAAGAAGAACATTCAGTCTTTCACCATTAAATATAATTTAAGATTTTTTTGTAAAGTCCTTTATGAGATTGAGGAAGTTTCCTTCAATTGCCAGTTTGCTGAAGGTTAGTTTAGTTAGGTTAGGAATAGATTTTGAATTTTGTCAAATCCTTTTTCTGCATTAATAGAAATAATCAGATTATTTTTCTTTTTTAGTTCGTTAATATAGTGAATTATATTGATTGTTTTCAAAAGTTAAACCACACTTATATCGCTAGGATAAACCCAGCTGGTCATGATGTGTTATGTTTTGTGTGCATTATTGGATTAAATTTGCTACAGTGGTGTTTAGAATTTTTACATCTGTGTTCATGAGGGATATTGGCATGTAGTTTTCTTGTAATGCCTTTATCTGATTTTGGTATCTGGGTAATGGTGACCTCATAGAATTAATTGGAAATTATTTTCTTGGATTTTCTGAAAGAG
>NW_006793168.1:0-4034 GCF_000442215.2 Lipotes vexillifer
CCCACGTCCCCTGCATCGGCAGGCGGACTCTCAACCACTGCACCACCAGGGAAGCCCCAGTTTCTCCTTTTATGTCTGTTAACGTCTGCCTTATGTACGGAGGTGCTCCTGTGTTGGGTGCATGTATATTTACAATTGTTATATCTTCTTGGATTGATCCCTTGATTGTTATGTAGTGTCCTTCTTTGTCTCCAGCTTTCTTTTGATTTCTGTTTGCACAGAATACCTTTTTCCATCCCCACTACAGTCTGTATGTGTCTCTAGATCTGAAGTGGGTCTCTGGTAGACAACATATATATGGGTCTTGTTTTTGTATCCATTCAGCCAGTCTGTCTGTGGCTTTTGGTTGGAGCGTTTAATCTGTTTACATTTAAGGTAATTATCGATATGTATGTTCTCACTGCCATTTTGTTCATTGTTTTCTGTTTGTGTTGGTAGGTCTTTTTTCTTCTCTTCCTCTTTTGTTCTCGTGATTTGATGACTATCTTTGACGTTCTGTTTGGATTGCTTTTTCTTATTCGTGTGTGTATCTGTTACAGATTTTTGGTTTGTGGTTACCATGACGTTTTCATATAGCAGTCTATAAATGTACAGGATTGTTTCGAGTCGCTCTCAATTTCAGACGCATTGAGAATATCCTGCATTGGTACTCTCCTCCTCTCACGATGATTGCTTTAGGTTTCACGTGTGTGTGTGGATGATGTCCTACCTTTACTGTACGTCTACCTTTAAAGGGGAGTTTTCACATTTTGTAATTTTCTTGTTTCTACTTGTGATCTTGTCTTTTCTGCCTAGAGACGTTCCTTTAGCACTTGTTGTAAAGCTGGTTTGGTGGTGCTGGATTCTTTTAGATTCTGCTTGTCTGTAAAGCTTTTGATTTCTCTGTCAAATCTGAACAAGAGCCTTGCTGGGTAGAATTTTCCTTTCATCACTTTGAATATATCATGCCATGCCCTTCTGGCCTGCGGAGTTTCTGCTGAAAAAATCCGCTGATAACTTTATGGGGGTTCCTTTGTACGCTATTTGTTGCTTTTCCTTTGTTGATTTTAATGTTTTGTCTTTAATTTTTGTCAATTTGATAACCGTGTGTTTCATCATGTTGATCCTGCCTGGGACTCTGCACTTCCTGGGCTTCGGTGACTGTTTCTTTTCCCATATTAGAGAAGTTTTCAGCTATTATCTCTTCAAATATTTTCTCAGGCCCTTGTCTCTCTCTCTCTTCTCCTTTTGGGACCCCTGTAATGCCAGTGTTGGTGCATTTAATGTTGTCCCAGAGGTCTCTTAAACTGTCCTTAATTCTTTTCATTCTTTTTCTTTATTCTGTTCCACAGCAGTGATTTCCACCACTCTGTCTTCCAGCTCCATTATCTGCTCTTCTGCCTCATTTATTCTGCTACTGATTCTTTCTACTGTATTTTTCATTTCAAATACTGTATATTCTTCAGCTCTGTTTGGTTGTTCTTTATATTTCTTAGTTAAAAATTTCCTGTAACTTCTTGTGCTGTGCATTCATTCTTTTGGATCATCTTTATGATGATTACTCTGAAGTCTTTCTCAGATAGATTGCCTGTCTCCCCTTCACTTACTTGTTCTTCTGGAGTTTTACCTTGTTCCTTTGTCTGGGAAATATTCCTCTGCCACCTCATTTTGTCTAAATCTCTGTGTTTGCAGACTGAGTTCCGCAGGCTTCCAGCTTCTAGTATTCTTGATTCTTGTCTCTGTCCCCTGTGAGTGAGGCTGGTCTGGAGGCTTGCCCAGGCTTCCTGGTGGGAGGAACTGGTGCCTGCCCACTGGTGGGTGGAGCTGGGTCTTGGCCATCTGGTGGGCAGGGCCATGTCAAGGGGTGTGTCTAGAGGCAGCTGTGGGCTCAGGAAGTTTTTAGGCAGCCTGTCTGCTGATGGGTGGGGCCAGCTATGGTGCGGATGACCCAAGCAAGATGTCTGTCTCCTCAAGAGTTCACGTAGCTGAACACTCCCTGAAATATCCACCACCAGTGTCCACATCCCCAGGGAGAGCCACAGCCACACCTCCCCTCAAGACCAGCAGGTAGGTCCTGTTGAGGCTCCTGTGAAGTCACTGCCTTTGTTCTGGGCCTGGTATGCATGAGACCTTGTGTGTGCCCTCCAAGAGTGGAGTCCCCACTTCCCACAGTCCTATGGTGCTCCTGCAGTCAAGCCCTGCTGGCCTTCAAAGCTGAGGAGCCTGGCATGGGGCTCAGAACTCTCACTCCTATGGGAGAGCTTCTGCAATATAATTCTCTAGTTTGTGGATTGCCCACCCAGGGGGTATGGGATTTCATGATATTGCAAGTGTGCCCCACCTACCATCTTGTTGTGGTCTCTTCTTTATACCCTTGGATGCAGAGTATCTCTTTCGGCAGATTCCAGTCTTTTTTATCAATGGCTGTTCAGCAGTAAGTTGTGTTTTTGGTGTGCTCGTGAGAGGAGCTGAGTCCAAGGTCCTTCCACTCCACTGTCTGCTCCAAAGGGCCTTACTTCTGCTGCTAGGATTGGGGAGGATGTATTTTGAGTTTCCTGAGGTCACCCTGAGGTGTACACACTGCTTGCATTTCTCTTTGGTCCATCTCCAGGGACAATGAACTCAGCTAGCCTCTGCTGCTTTCTTGTTTTGCCCCAAAGGCAGTGTTCCACAGAGTAAAACAGTAACCTTGAAAACTAAGATTTTTTTTTTTCCCTTTGTGCTTTGTCAAATTTCACTTGCTCACAGGGGGCTTCATGCAGGGGCCTTGCACCTAGCTTTTCAGACCAGAGTTTCTAGTGTGAAATCACAATCCCTGTTTCACAGATAATGAAACTGAGGGCCCGATAAGCCAAGTAGCACGTCTGATGTTCCACAGTTATATGTGATGGATTCTAGATGGGAACCCAGCTCTTCTTGATTTCACCAAACCCATTCTGTATTTCCATTACTCTGCTACCTACCTTAGACAACAGGTTACCTTTATCATTCTTCTTCGAAGACTTAATAACTTAAGTCATATGTTGTTTCCAAGCTTCTCCTCTGTACTTTAAACCATCATATATCCTTTAAACAGTTCTTTCTCTACCATCCTTTACTGAACCATCTTAACTTTTCCAACTCACTCGGTAAAGGCCTAAATGGGAAAAATTGTCTTAATAAGACTAACAGCAGTTTTCAAATATGCACCTTTTAATGCCACAACCTGCCAAGCTCATGGCCTTTGGGATGTCTCATGCAGATTTCTTTGGGCTATGTTTGTTCTGACTATTATCTTCTGGGTTTCAACCTTCTGAAGGAAGCAGTCATGGGGAGGGGCTGAGGAAAGATGGGTGAAAGAACAGAGATAAATTGTCTGGAATAATTAAACAATCTGATGTATCAGCATGTAGTAGAAATAACAGGACACCATCTTATAAACTATTCTAAAGCAATGGATGAAGAATGCTCACTGAAAATCTTAATTCAATGCTGATCTATCATTTGGGATAAAGGCTGGCATCTTTATCCACTTGCAAAATTTTGCCAATTGCCAGCATCCCAAGCCAATGATCACAGCAAATAGGCTGCCTCCTAAGTAAATTTCACATCTGCAAACTTGATTATTGCATTTTTTCAGGCATTAACGTGCAAAAAGGCTGAGAATATTGCAGCCATCTCTCAGTGCGGTGGTTTTAGTGACAGGGCTGGAGCTGGTTTCCTCAGTTTATAAGGTTTTCCTTTCTCTAGGCAGGGGGTTTATTTATTAGCCCATCTACTTTTTATTGGGCTTCTTGGGTTTTGCTTTTGCTAACAGGTTGGCCTCCATTTACTGGAGACCCCAGAGAAACACCACACTCCTGGACATAAAATCAGGAACACAGAAATTATCCAGTAGCTCCTTCTGCAAAAGGCCAACTTTACAATTCACAATAAGTGAGGAATGACACCAAATCAGCAACAATTTAGTCCTTGTCAGAATCATTCAGTTTTTTTAAGTAGAAAATAAAATTCAGATTCGTTACTCTGCTTTCTAGACACAGGGTGTTCTGATCCCATCCTATCTTCCCCGCTCT
>NW_006793169.1:0-2609 GCF_000442215.2 Lipotes vexillifer
AAAAAAAAAAAAAAAAAAAAAAAATAGAAAAAAAAAAATCTTCAAACCAGATCTCACAATTTAAAAAAGAGCTGTCAGAATTACTCATTTTCAATTTCTTTACCTAGTTCACAGATACTAATGCCTTTTGGTAATCAGATTACATGCAAACACTGAATATAGTTCCTAAAGAAAGTAAAGATACTATATGGTGTATAATTTTAAAAAAACAAAAGCATGCAGTTATAGAAATTTCTTTCCCAAAGTATAATTGGAGCATATATATCAAAATTGCTATTCTTCATATACCGTGTACAAGACTGTTCTACCCTTATGAACAAAATTTCACTATCTAAAACAGAAGAGTTACATTCCAACACAAAGTTTTTCTATAGACTCCTTTGCTCCCAACATGAACAACTAAGAGCAAAACCCATATGAGATAAGAGAGAATCTTCAAATCATTCTTTCATTTTCTGAGATTCCAACAAAAGAACATCAGTTTCCTGAAGCAAACAAAACACTTACAGAGACTTTAATGTGGCAAAATCATTTTTACAAAAATAGGTCCAAAATGACATAGTCATATAATTCATATGCAATGCACAAAAGAACATGGCAACATTATCAAAACTGCTATGCCTTCAGTAGTGTTGTATACATGATCCCACTAATCCTCACTAAATTCTTAATAATCCCAAACTAGTATTTTGGGATGTATTAGATGTACAATGCATTGGGTAACAGAATTCTACTGCACCACAAAAGCAGCCTGAATTAAAGCTAGTCCTCTGCTGCCATCTAGTGCAGTCATAAAATGCCAAAACTAAACCAAAAGTGACTGGAAAAAACTTTTCGGTGATGAATCTGTTTAATAAATCATTAAAAATACTAGTTCAAGGGCTTCCCTGGTGGTGCAGTGGTTGAGAGTCCGCCTGCCAATGCAGGGGACACGGGTTTGTGCCCCGGTCCGAGAAGATCCCACATGCCACAGAGCGGCTGGGTCCGTGAGCCATGGCCACTGAGCCTGCACGTCCGGAGCCTGCGCTCCGCAACGGGAGAGGCCACAACAGTGAGAGGCCCGCGTACCACAAAATACTAGTTCAAAACATGGGCCTTAAATATCACTGCAGAAAACGCTACAAAAATATTTAATAATTTACTTTAAAATATGTGAGTGTAGGGATTTCCCTGGCAGTCCAGTGTTTAAAAGTTTGCCGTCCAATGGGGGGCTGTGGGTTCGATCCCTGGTTGGGGAAGTAAAATCCCACACGCCTTGTGGCCAAAAAACCAAAACATAAAAACAGAATCAATATTGTAACAAATTTAATAAAGACTTAAAAAAAAAATGGCCCACATTAAAAAAAAAATATGTGAGTGTATTCCCACAAATGCATTCTAGAGCATACAGAATAGAGCAATAAGTGGTTATAATGAACTATCAGGTAATAATTACTCATATGAAAAAAGTTACCTAGAATAATATTATCACAGTACTGTTTGTTATAAAAGCAAAAATTTCAAAACAATTTAAATTTTCAACCACACAGGATTTCTCAAATTATGGTGCATTCAGGGCTTCCCTGGTGGCGCAGTGGTTAGAGAGTCCACCTGCCGATGCAGGGGACACGGGTTCGTGCCCCAGTCTGGGAAGATCCCACATACCGCAAAGCAGCTAGGCCCGTGAGCCATGGCCGCTGAGCCTGCGCGTTCGAAGTCTGTGCTCCACGACGGGAGAGGCCACAACAGTGAGAGGCCTGCGTACCACGAAAAAATATATATATATGGTGCATTCATACAATGGAATACAATGATCCAGTATAGCTCCTTTTCCTCCCAAGACACTATCAAAATGATAACAAAGTTAGATTTTTTTTTTTTTAAGTATAAAGCCATCTGGTGGTTTTCAAAATATGTCCACAAGTCCTCAAACTCTTTGATACGCTTCCTTTTAAGAGGTGGAGCTAAATTTCCCTCCCCTTGAGTGTGGGCTGGATTTGTATCTCACTCCCAACAAATAGAATATGGCAGAAATGATTGTAAATAACTTTTGAGATTATCTTAGATTATAAAAAGACTAATACTTCCATCCTGGATATCTTGAAATATCTTGGATCACTTGCTCTGGGGGAAGCTGGCTGCCATGTAGTAAGGACATTCAGGTAGCTGTGGAGAACCACATGGAACCCCAGAGTTAGTATGAAGACTCCTTTAAGCTGAAGATGTTTGAGATTCAAGAGATGCAGAAAGAAGCGTTCCCAGAGCTTCCCTCATTTGACTAAAAGCAGAAACTTCTGGGAATGAGGCCACCATAAATCACCTCTTTGGAGCAGCTTCACTCCCAGGAAGGAGATTGAGAGTGAAACTATCTTAAAACCCCTCTCTGGGGGAATTTTACAGCGATGAAGAAGATGGAAAAGATCAATCACACCAGCATAACAAAGATTATCAGATTATCATAAACTTTATTCTCTCCTGTTGTTATCCTAAACACAGGTTCTCCTAAAGTAATCCATTTGGTCTTCCCAGAGAAGCCTTCTGTCTCCATTCCCTTTCCCCTATTAAGTTAGGGTGTGTGTGTGTGTGTGTGTGTGTGTGTGTGTGTGTGTGTGTGTGTGTGTGTGTGTGTG
>NW_006793169.1:2619-5171 GCF_000442215.2 Lipotes vexillifer
TGTGTGTGTGTGTGTGTGTGTGTGTGTGTGTGTGTGTGTGTGTGTGTGTGTGTGTGTGTGTGTGTGTGTGTGCCCCTAACTTTAGTCATTTAGCACATCATTCTTTTGTGCACTCCCACAGGCATATGAATAAACTTTTTTCCTCTTCTTTCCTCAGTTTAATCTGCAAACTCCCAAACACTAAACACAGTGGGTACAAGTTTTTCCTCCCCATCCAGGCCTGCAAGGCAAGGAATGGAGGCCCCAGGCCAACAATCAGCAAAGAACCAAGGCCTGCCATCAACCACAAGAGTAAGCCTGGAAGTGGAGCCTCGAGGTGACGGCAGCCCTGGCCCACAGCGTGACAGCGACCTCATGAGAGACACTGAGCCAGAACGACCCAACTAAACTGTTCCCCAGAACCATGAGATCATAAATGTTTGTTGTTTTATGCTGCTAAATTTGAGGGGATAATCTTGAGGTAATGTGTTGGGTGGGAATAGATAACTAATATAACACACAACAATGAAGATAACGAAGGAAAGGAGGGAAGACCATCACTGGATGAACTATGGCAATAAATTTCTGCTGGACAAGAAATCGATGGAGAAGTGCTGAGAAGCATTGCACAAAAGTAGCAACATCTACAAGTGGAGCTGCCTATTTTGCAAAATCCCAAAGATCCAGACCCAGAAACATCAACTATCGAGAGTGACAATAGGGACAGAAAAAGAGAAATTGGTTATTTTTAACTAATGTAAAACAATTAAATCCCCACAACTCACAGACAAGACATACAGGTTAACCAACTCCTAAGCAATCTATCAATAAAATTGGAGGGCCCTTCTCTAAAGAAACTGAACCAAACCCTGAGGTAAAGCAACTACATTGGTAATGGTGCCGGAAGTAAAGACCTCTCCAGGCAGTAGGACTTAAGGTCCTCCAGCACAACCGCTTATCATAAAGCAAAGGTCTCAAGCTGACAAAGCCGGCCCACATTCACAGAATTTCTTCCAAGCAGTTTTTCTGCCTCATTTTTAAATGCAAACAGCCAACCAAGGATCACTGAACATTTAAGGAAAACCAGAAACATGAAGAAGAAAGATGATTCAAGATTAAGAGAAAGTAACTCTATACCCGCCAGTTAGTATTCTCATAAGAGATTCAAAACTCTATCATGTCCATAAATTAAGAACAGGTTGGCATAAAAAGGTATAAGCAGAGAGTAAAAATGCATGGGTACTCTTGAAATTTAAAAGCATAATTACTGAAATTAGTAATTTATTAGAAATATAGAAAGAAAATGAGAACATCTCCCAGAAAGCTGAAAAGAAGACCAGGAGATGAAAAGTATGACAGAAAAGATAAGAGAAGAAAAAGAATCTAAGAATCTAGGTGGTGTAACAACCAACAGTAGGTTTAGAAGGAGAAAAGAGAAAAAAGAAAAAAGAGAGAGAGAGGAAATAAAATATCAGAGATAAGATAAAATTACCCTGAATGGAAGAACCCAGGTTTTCAGATTCAAAGAGATCACCAAGTACCAATGAATGGGAAGGCTGGGGGGCAGCGGTGACCCACATAATTAGACATCACTGGGAAATTTTAGGACAAGAATAAAGAGAAAATTCTAAGTTTCCAGGGGCGAACCACTTCCAAGGCACTAGAATCAGAATAACATCACACCTTTTATCAGTGGCAGAGGTTAACAGAAGAAATTGAAGTAAGGTTTTCAATATTCTTAGGGAAAATCATTTCTAATCTAAAATTTTATACACAAGCAAACTACTAAATTCAGGACAAGAGCAACAGCATGTTCATACACCTAACCATGCTTATGGGTTACTTCCTATACATACTTTCTTAGGAAGTGATTTAAGGAGGTATCCCTGCAAAGTGACAGAAAAGAAAGGAAGGAAGGAAGGAAGGAGAGGGGAAGAAAGAAAAACATGGAATCCAGAAAGCTACATCCAACCAGGATAAAACTTGGGATCAGAGCTCTACACACAGGCTAGAAATCATAGAAGGCTCTAAAAGAGAAGTCTTTGGGATAACAAAAAGTAATTGAAAGAAGAAACAGAATGACTAAAACCTTGAAAAAACTTGATTATAGGGTAAAGGCAATTATTCGAGTAAAAAAGAACCTATTTAAACTGAACAAAAGAAACATTCTACTTGATGTGGCAGAGAAGGCATGACTTTGAACTCTGGGCAAGTTGGCTGTCTTTGGTGGTCAGCTCCATCCCTGCAGTTGTGTGCTCAGTGGATCTTGGTTTGAGAAGTAAGCAAATAACACTTCCCAGACTCCCTTGCCAGCTCTCTGGAAGGAGATTAGAAAAAAAGAGGAAGGGGAAAACCTATTGATCTGCTTCTGGCAGCATCTGTGGCAGCACTGAAGGCAGCAGCCGCAAGATGATGGCACAGCTCCTTAGGGGAGAGCCCCCTGGGAGCGGCTGCTGTGCAGCAGTGGTGAGTGGTCTCAGAGCAGCGGCCAGACAAGGCAGTACAGTACCTCCTCCAGCACCTGGGCAGCAAGTGCTAACCAGGCTCCAACCAGAGGCACTAGCAGCCTGCTG
>NW_006793169.1:5181-6423 GCF_000442215.2 Lipotes vexillifer
GGCTTCTCCATCCTCTCAATGCCTTTGTAACCAATTCTATGTATTAAATTCCTGTGTGTTTGAAATATCAGAGTGATTTCTTTTAATGCCATGAAAAAGGAAATCTATTCCTTTCCACTAATCTAAATGATAGTTCCAGTGAAAAAAAAATTTTTTAAGTATTTTTCACCATTTAAAACAACCATACACTTACATAAAACAAAAACCCTATGTTTAAGAAACAGCATGTAAATGTAAACAGAGTTGACAACATTAAAGTTAGAGCTGACATAACAGAAGTAGATGGAAGACAGAGAACTCTAAAGTCCACATCTTAACAAGAGTTCAGAAACACTACATTAGGGTTATTAGGATAAAGGGAAGATTAAATATACAGGCATGATCGATGAAGAACTAACAATAATAGTTTACCTATGATGAGAAACTAGAAGAAAAGACAGGTGGGAACAGAGGTACTGATAAGCCACATCCTCATGACCACATTAGGAACTCACCTAAAGTTAATTAATAAACAGCAACATAAACATATTATTTAGAGATTTGAGGATAACCACAAAATAAGTATAAAAAAAAAAGAAAAGGGCTTCCCTGGTGGCGCAGTGCTTGAGAGTCCGCCTGCCGATGCAGGGGACACGGGTTTATGCCCCAGCCCAGGAAGATCCCACATGCCGCGGAGCGGCTGGGCCAGTGAGCCATGGCCGCTGAGCCTGCGCATCCGGAGCCTGTGCTCCACACCAGTGAGAGGCCCACTTACCGCAAAAAAAAAAAAGGAAAAAGGTTACAACTAACTGCTGAACAATCATCGACAGGAAGACACTGGAACTCACCAAAAAAGATACCCCACACCCAAAGACAGAAGAGAAGCCACAATGAGATGGTAGGAGAGGCACAATCACAATAAAATCAAATTCCATAACTGCTGGGTGGGTGACTCACAAACTGGAGAACACTTATACCACAGAAGTCCGCCCACTGGAGTGAAGGTTCTGAGCCCCACGTCAGGCTTCCTAACCAGGGGGTCCAGCAACGGGAGGAGGAATTCCAAGAGAATCAGACTTTGAAGGTTAGCGGGATTTGACTGCAAGACTTGCACAGGCCTGAGGTAAACAGAGACTCCACTCTTGGAGGGCACACACAAAGTAGTGTGTGCATTGGGACCCAGAGGAAGGAGCAGTGACCCCATAGGAGACTGAACCAGACCTACTTGCTAGTGTTGGAGGGTCTCCTGCAGAGGCGGGGGGG
>NW_006793169.1:6433-14330 GCF_000442215.2 Lipotes vexillifer
AGCAGAAGTTCTGGGAAGTACTCCTTGGTGTGAGCCCTCCCAGAGTCCGCCATTAGCCCCACCAAAGAGCCTGGGTAGGCTCCAGTGCTGGGTCGCCTCAGGACAAACACCAACAGGAAGGGAAACCAGCCCCAGCCATTAGCAGACAAGTGGATTAAAGTTTTACTCAGCTCTGCCCACCAGAGCAACACCACCAGTCCCTCCCATCAGGAAGACTGCACACATCTCTGAGATAGCCTCATCCACCAGAGAACAAACAGCAGAAGCAAGAAGAAATACAATTCTGCAAGCCTGTGGAACAAAAACCACATTCACAAAAAGACACACAAAGTGAAAAGGCAGAGGACTTTGCACCAGATGAAGGAACAAGATAAAACCCCAGAAAAACAACTAAATGAAGTGAAGATAGGCAACCTTCCAGAAAAAGTATTGAGAATAATGATAGTAAAGATGATCCAGGACCTCAGAAAAAGAATGGAGGCAAAGACAGAGAAGATGCAAGATGTGTTTAACAAAGAGCTAGAAGAATTAAAGAACAAACAAACAGAGATGAACAATACAATAACTAAAATGAAAAATACACTAGAAGGAATCAATAGCAGAATAACTGAGGCAGAAGAACGGATAAGTGACCTGGAAGACAGAATGGTGCAATTCACTGCTGCGTAACAAAATAAAGAAACAAGAATGAAAAGAAATGAAGACAGCCTAAGAGACCTCTGGGACAACATTAAACATAACAAGATTCGCATTATAGGGGTCCCAGAAGGAGAAGAGAGAGAGAAAGGACCAGAGGAAATATTTGAAGAGATTATAGTCAAAAACTTCCCTAAGATGGGAAAGGAAAGAGCCACCCAAGTACAGGAAGCACAGACAATCCCAGGCAGGATAAACCCAAGGAGAAACATGCCGAGACACACAGTAATGAAACTGGCAAAAATTAAAGACAAAGAAAACTTAATGAATGCAGCAAGGGAAAAACAACAAATAACATACAAGGGAACTCCCATAAGGTTAACAGCTGATTTCTCAGCAGAAACTCTACAAGCCAGAAGAGAGTGGCATGATATATTTAAAGTGATGAAAGGGAAGAACCTGCAACCAAGATTACCCGGGAAGGATCCCAGTCAGATTCGACGGAGAAAACAAAAGCTTTACAGACAAGCAAAAGCTATGAGAATTCAGCACCACCAAACCAGCTCTACAACAAATGCTAAAGGAACTTCTCTAAGTGGGAAACACAAAAGAAGAAAAGGACCTACAAAAACAAACACATAACAATTAAGAAAATGGTAAAAGGAACATACATATTGATAATTACCTTAAAAAGACACAAGCTCGGGCTTCCCTGGTGGCGCAGTGGTTAAGAGTCCACCTACTGATGCAGGGGACACGGGTTCGTGCCCCAGTCCAGGAAGATCCCACATGCCGCGGAGCGGCTGGGCCCGTGAGCCATGGCCGCTGAGCCTGCGCGTCTGGAGCCTGTGCTCCGCAACGGGAGAGGCCACAACAGTGAGGCCGCATTAAATGCTCCAACGAAAAGACACAGGCTTGCTGAATGGATACAAAAACAAGACCCATCTATATGCTCTCTACAAGAGACCCACTTCAAACCTAGGGGCACATACAGACTGAAACTGAGGGGATGGAAAAAGATATTGCATGCAAATGGAAATCAAAAGAAAGCTGGAGTAGCAATACCCATATCAGATAAAATAGACTTTAAAATAAAGAATGTTACAAAGGACAAGGAAGGACACTATATAATGATCAAGGGATCAATCCAAGAAGAAGATTAAACAATTATAAATATATATACACACAGCATAGGAGCACCTCAATACATAAGGCAACTGCTAACAGCGATAAAAGAGGAAATCGACAGCATCAAAATAATAGTGGGGGACTTTAACACCTCACATACACCAACGGACAGATCATCCAAACAGAAAATTAATAAGGAAACACAAGCTTTAAATGACACAATAGACCAGATAGATTTAATTGATATTTATAGGACATTCCATCCCAAAGCAGATTACACTTTCTTCTCAAGGGCGCACGGAACATTCTCCAAGATAGATCACATCTTGGGTCACAAATCAAGCTTCAGTAAATTTAAGAAAACTGAAATCACATCAAGCACCTTTTCTGACCACAACACTATGACATTAGAAATCAATTACATGGGAAAAAAATGTAAAACACAAAAACAGATGGAGGCAAAACAATACGTTACTAAATACCCAAGAGATCACTGAAGAAATCAAAGAGGAAATCAAAAAATACCTAGAGACAAATGACAACGAAAACACAATGATCCAAAACCTATGGAATGCAGCAAAAGCAGTTCTAAGAGGGAAGTTTACAGCAATACAAGTCTACCTCAAGAAAAAAGAAACATCTCAAATAAACAACCTAACCTTACACCTAAAGGAACTAGAGAAAGAACAAACAAAACTCAAAGTTAGTAGAAGGCAAGTAATCATAAAGATGAGACCAGAAATAAATGAAACAGAAACAAAGAAAATAATAGCAAAGATCAATAAAAGTAAAAGCTCGTTCTTTCAGAAGATAAACAAAATTGATAAACCATTAGCCAGACTCATCAAGAAAAAGCAGGAGAGGACTCAAATCAATAAAATTAGAAATGAAAAAGAAGTTACAACAGACACCACAGAACTACAAAACATCCTACGAGACTACTACAAGCAACTCTATGCCAATAAAATGGACAACCTGCAAGAAATGGACAAAATCTTAGAAAGGTATAACCTTCCAAGACTGAACCAGGAAGAAATAGAAGATATGAACAGACCAATCACAAGTAATGAAATTGAAACTGTGATTAAAAATCTTCCAACAGGGCTTCCCTGGTGGTGCAGTGGTTGAGAGTCCACCTGCCGATGCAGGGGACATGGGTTCATGCCCGGGTCCGGGAAGATCCCAAATGCCACGAAGTGGCTGGGCCCATGAGCCATGGCCACTGAGCCTGCGTGTCCGGAACCTGTGCTCTGCAACAGGAGAAGCCACAACAGTGAGAGGCCCGCGTACCGCAAAAAAAAAAAAAAAATCCAACAGAGTCCAGGACCAGATGGCTTCACAGGTGAATTCTATCAAACATTCAGAGAAGAGCTAACACCCATCCTTCTCAAACTCTTCCAAAGAATTGCAGATGAAGGAACACTCCCAAACTCATTCTATGAGGCCACCATCACCCTGATACCAAAACCAGACAAAGATACTACAAAAAAAAAAAATTTCAGACCAGTATCACTGATGAATATAGATGCAAAACTCCTCAACAAAATACTAGCAAACAGAATCCAACAACACATTAAAAGGATCATACACCATGAACAAGTGGGATTTATCCCAGGAATGCAAAGAGTCTTCAATATATGCAAATCAATCAATGTGATACACCATATTAACAAACTGAAGGAGAAAAACCATATGATCATCTCAATAGATGCAGAAAAAGCTTTTGACAAAATTCAACACCCATTTATGATAAAAACTCTCCAGAAAGTGAGCACAGAGGGAAACTACCTCAACATAATAAAGGCCATATATGACAAACCCACAGCAAACATCATACTCAATGGTGAAAAACTGAAAGCATTTCCTCTAAGATCAGGAACAAGACAACGATGTCCACTCTCACCACTATTATTCAACATAGTTTTGGAAGTCCTAGCCATGGCAATCAGAGAAGAAAAAGAAATAAAAGGAATACAAATTGAAAAAGAAGAAGTACAACTGTCACTGTTTGCAGATGACATGATACTATACATAGAGAATCCTGAAGACGCCACCAGAAAACTACTAGAGCTCATCAATGAATTTGGTAATGTTGCAAGATACAAAATTAATGCACAGAAATCTCTTGCATTCCTATACACTAATAATGAAAAATTTGAAAGAGACATTAAGGAAACACTCCCATTTACCACTGCAACAAAAAGAATAAAATACCTAGGAATAAACCTACCTAGGGAGACAAAAGACCTGTATGCAGAAAACTATAAGACACTGATGAAAGAAATTAAAGATGATACAAACAGATGGAGAGATATACCACGTTCTTGGATTGGAAGAATCAATACTGTGAAAATGACTATACTACCCAAAGCAATCTACAGATTCAATGCAATCCCTATCAAATTACCAATGGCATTTTTTATGGAACTAGAACAAAAAATTTCACAATGTGTATGGTGACACAAAAGACCCTGAATAGCCAAAGCAGTCTTGAGGGGAAAAAACGGAGCTGGAGGAATCAGACTCCCTGACTTCAGACTCTACTAACAAAGCTACACTAATCAAGACAGTACTGGCACAAAAACAGAATTATAGATAAATGGAACAGAATAGAAAGCCCAGAGGTAAACCCATGCACCTATGGTCAAGTAATCTATGACAAAGGAGGCAAGGATATACAATGGAGAAAAGATAGTCTCTTCAATAAGTGGTTCTGGGAACCCTGGAGAGCTACATGTAAAAGAATGAAATTAGAACACTCCCTAACACCATACAAAAATAAACTCAAAATGGATTAGAGACCTAAATGTAAGACCAGACACCATAAAACTCTTAGAGGAAAACATAGGAAGAACACTCTGACATAAATCACAGCAAGATCTTTTGATCTACCTCCTAGAATAATGGAGATAAAAACAAAAATAAACAAACGGGACCTAATGAAACTCAAAAGCTTTCGCAAAGCAACGGAAACAACAAACAAGATGAAAAGACAACCCTCAGAATGGGAGGAAATATTTACAAACGAATCAACGGACAAAGAATTAATCTCCAAAATATATAAACAGCTCATGCAACTCAATATTAAAAAAAAACAAACAACCCAATCAAAGAATGGAAGAAGACCTAAATAGACATTTCTCCAAAGAAGACATACAGGTGGCCAAGAAGCACATGAAAAGCTGCTCAACATCACTAATTATTAGAGAAATGCAAATCAAAACTACAATGAGGTATCACCTCACACCAGTTAGAATGGGCATCATCAGAAAATCTTCAAACAACAAATGCTGGAGAGGGTGTGGAGAAAGGGGAACCCGCTTGTGCTGTTGGTGGGAATGTAGATTGATACAGCCACTATGGAGAACAGTATGGAGGTTCCTTAAAAAACTAAAAATAGAACTGCCATATGACCCAGCAATCCCACTACTGGACATATACCCAGAGAAAACCATAATGCAAAAAGACACATGCACCCCAATGTTTATTGCAGCACTATTTACAATAGCCAGGTCATGCAAGCAACCTAAATGCCCATCGACAGACGAATGGATAAAGATGATGTGGTACATATATACAATGGAATATTACTCAGCCACAAAAAGGAACGAAATTGGGTCATTTGTCAAGATGTGGATGGATCTAGAGACTGTCATGCAGAGTGGAGTGAAGTCAGAAAGAGGAAAACAAATATTGTATATTAACACATATATGTGGAACCTACAAAAATGGTACAGATGAAGTGGTGTGCAGGGCAGAAATAGAGACACAGATGTAGAGAACGAACGTATGGACACCAAGGGGGGAAAGTGGTGGGGAGGGTGGTGGTGGTGAGATGAATTGGGAGACTGGGATTGACATATATACACTAATATGTATAAAATGGATAATAATAAGAACCTGCTGTATAAAAAAATTAATTAAATTAAATGCAAAAATTTTTAAAAAAAGGTTAAAAGAAGTTGCGTTAGACCTCAGAGATATTGCAGGTTCGTTTCCAGACCACCACAATAAAGCAAATATCACAATAAGTTGAAAAAAAAAATTGGTTGCCTTTATGGAGTAATACTGATAGACAGAAGGAGGGGATATGGAAGGGATCTCCATCATAAGTTTTCCAGTATTACTTGATTTATTTAACCATAAACAAGGATTACCTTAATAAACAATTTTATTTTAGTCCTCGAATAGGAAAATGTTTAATAAAATAGAAAAATATTTAGGAGCATTAATTAAAAACAGCAGATTACTGGGCTTCCCTGGTGGCGCAGTGGTTGAGAGTCCGCCTGCCAATGCATGGGACACGGGTTCGTGCCCCGGTCCAGGAAGATCCCACATGCCGCGGAGCGGCTGGGCCGGTGAGCCATGGCCACTGAGCCTGCGCATCCGGAGCCTATGCTCCACGACGGGAGAGGCCACAACAGGGAGAGTCCCGCGGACCGCAAAAAAAAAAAAAAAAAAAAAAAAAGCAGATTACTAAACCATAAATCATAGATACTAAACAGTTTAAGTAGAAAACATATTTCCCCTAATAGAAGCTCCATTATGGCAGGGACCACTGTAATGCCCAGCATCTAGAATGGTACATGGCATACATAATATACACCAAAAAATACTGTGGAATGAATTCATTTTCACTTAACAAAATGATATATATAGACAAAGACACAGGTCTGAAAATATACACACCAACATTAGCAGCAACATCTCTAACTGGTGAGATTATGGCTGCTTTTCATTTTTTTCCTTTTCCTTATCTTCACTTTCTACGTTTTCCACAATGAATACAAAGTAATTTTATAATGAGGAAAAGTATTTTTAAAGTTACTATCATTTTTTCATTAAACTTTTTCATTTTGTGACCAGAATCACAAAAGAAACCCAAAAAAAGACATTTTACATATATATATTCCAAGTTAGAAAAACTCACAACTATTAATAATAGAAAATGTTTAGTAAGGTATAGACATATTTATTGATCTTGACCTAATTAAGAGGATCTGAAAATCTTTGAAGGTAACAGAATACTGCAAAATTACTATTCATTGCACAAATCAGGTAATTAGTTCCAATACTGGTTAACAAATCTCATGAATCTGTTCTGAAGCTAAGAAGTCTCTGTTGGTTATTTTAATTAGTTACTTTTAGATTAAGTAGCTCTGTTTATAATGAGAATACAGAGTATCATTACACTTCAAAGTATAAAATCAAATGATATATTCATTTGCACTAACTACCATGAATGTTACAGGTTATGCTTTTTAGAACTTCATAGCCATGCACAAGGTAAGTATGTAAAATACAGTATCCTTTTACCTGGTCTTCCATGGGAGAGAGTAAAAAGCCACATTGATTACTCAGATTTACCTTGATCTGGAATAAAATGTTAAAGCCACTTAAAATGGTATGGGTAGCACTTACATATCAAAGGGGCTGAAAGGTGTGAAAATCATTTTGATTTTTATAAAACAATCAGTCTTCATGAGAAGAGAAGACCAGAAGAAATATTCCAAAGGCTTTGTTTGATTTTACATTTGCCCCGTGACCTGGCTGATTACTTTTGCTTTTCTTTTGTATACGGCACACATTCTTAAAAGATCAATTACAATTCTTTCAAACAATTGTTCACTGATTCACAGAGAGGAACAGATTTGTTTTCTCTTTTTTACCCAACCTAGTACTTAGCATTTTTACAATCACACATAATGGACTAGAGCATGTGAGCAAATAACCAGTTCTTAAAGGATAGTGGACTTATGAAAAACTAAGTATGAAAATCCCCTTAACATCTCATCCAAGAGATAGCTGTAGCGCTGAGATGGGAGTCGGGGCAAATGTCCTCCAGTGAGGTCAGTAGCACTATGCAATACTAAATAACAAATGGGTCTGCATCTCTTCTTTATTCCATTATCAAAGGTAAGCATCCATCTAGGACATCCATTATTATACTCCTAAAATCAAAATGAGCACTCATATTTCATATGGAATATCAAGTAATGCTTCTTAGCAGTTCCTTGTTACCTCTCCTTATTTATTCTTTGTACTATACATACTTCTACTACATCTCTTACTGCATCTTAAAGCTGCTTCAAGGGCAGGAATTGTATTTTGTTTCCCTACAGTGTCTTGTATC
>NW_006793169.1:14340-35775 GCF_000442215.2 Lipotes vexillifer
GAGACCTTCTAACTCCTATAGTAGCTTCATAGTTATCTACTAAAGCAATAAATATTATTTCTGCAAAGATACTGATTTTCCCATTAAGTGAAAGGTGCAATGCAATTCCAATTACCATCACAAAGCGATTTGAAGGAAACCTGATAAAGTCTTCTACAGTTTATAACAGAACAGCATATATCATATCCATTTATATGGAGGATCAGGCAGTGAGGGAAGGCGGCAGCAGGCAGGAAGATGGAGGAATAGAGTCCAGAGAACCAAACCCCCAACTCTTAACACTGATCATCCCAAAGTGTGGGATAAAAGTTCTCACGGGGAGAACTTTTCCTCTCCCTATATAAGGAAGACATCACCAGAATAAGCATATTTTAAGATAAAAATTCACCTATAAAAATAAAACAGTAAAAATAACCAAAGAAATAGTGATAAAGAATAATGAAGACAATATCTGGCAACACAGGAAAAAAATACATGTATAAAGCAAGACCATGGTAAAGATCCTAGGCTCTGGAGCCAGACCACCCACATTCAAATCCCAGTCCTGTAACTAACATAACTGTGCAGGCTTGGAAAACTCATTTGCCTTTACATGCCTCATTTTCCTAATTCATAAAAGGAGGATAATAATAGTACCTACACCTCACAGAGTTGTGCACAGTACATGAGATATTCTGTGTAAAATACTCAGACCGATGTCTAGTATACCTAAGTGCTCAATACGTGTTATCTGTTAAAATATAATTGCTACCATAGCCAAAATACAAAAGAAACTTGTGTAACCGACTGATGTTTCCCAAAACGCTAATTAAATCAATAACAAATTTCATTTCCCAACTGTCAACCTGGCCACATTATTATTTATACTAAATGAAACTACCGCAAACTGCCAAGAATGCAGTGAAATGGGCTCTTTCAAGCAATAGTGTTTGGGGGTGTAACGTACAACTTTTGGCAACAGGTATCAAGGAGTTTAGAAGTTTCCATACTCTTTATCCAAGTAATATTATTTTCATCATAAGCTATACCAAGATGAGTATAAGGAGTTATTTATAAAAGAAAAAACTGGAAACAGTCCAATGCCTCAATAAAAGAGAGCAAACAATTTTATCTTGGCAGCAATTAAGTAATATCTTTTTTTTTTAACATCTTTATTGGAGTATAATTGCTTGACAACGGTGTGTTTGTTTCTGCTTTATAACAAAGTGAATCAGCTCTACGTAAACATATATCCCCATATCCCCTCCCTCTTGCATCTCCCTCCCACCCTCCCTACCCCACCCCTCTAGGTGGTCACAGAGCACCGAGCTGATCTCCCTGTGCTCTGCGGCTGCTTCCCACTAGCTATCTATTTTACATTTGGCAGTGTATATAAGTCCATGACGCTCTCTCACTTCATCCCAGCTTATCTTTTAAAGTATGTTCTAAAAACAGAAAATGCTCATCTTAAGATTAAAAAATAAAAATAATCATATTAAACAGGTTAGTTCTAATTACCTGCTAAGTCCAGCAAAACCTCTGGCATATGGCAGATGTTCAATAAATATTTGCTGACTGTATGAATAAATATTATTCTTCTCATATATTTGGGTCCTGTAGCCTAGCTCTCTTTTAAAATATATGTATTTAGAAATATTAACAAAAAAAGGATTTTTTTTTTAATGTTTCGAAGTTCCAGATGCTTGCTACCCCTAGAATATGGGCAACCCCAAATTCTAATCAGGGATTGCACCAATGTTTGCAACAGAGGTTTTACCTATATCCATTTAGCTCTAAGAGTTCTCTAGCCAGATTTGGTAATGAATTCAGTTGATTTTTATCCTTAAGTACCATTTCAGAGACAGTACCTCTATTAAAAGTAGTAACTCTCACATTGATAAGTAGCTTAATTAAAGAAACTAATATTTAAAGGAACTTTCCATCCTTTAGTAAATCCTAAAGATGTGACTAGCTGACATCTATCTCAAAAGTTTGATTTTAAAATATTAGATTGTTTTTGTCCTATACCTACTTTTCTTCTTGTACAATAACTAACTCACACCCTAAGAGAATTCTGAATGTATTCTGAGAAACCAAATGTTGGTTACCATGTAAAAATGATTTTCCAAGGATTCTTAAACTATGACACCAATAACTAACGTTTATTGAATGCCATAATAATAAACATTTTACATGAATCTCCTTTAATCAATTAATGGACAAATTCTCAGCTATATCCTTAACTCAGTGGCTGGCTAGACACTTCTCTGGTTTAGCCACTGATTTTTAAACTGTGTTCAACCGGCACTAAGGGCCATGGCTCCCGAACCTGGCTGGAAATCAGAATCAGCTAGGGTTGCTTTCAAAATCACAAATTCTCAAAGCCTACTAAGGTCTACTGAATTTGGATCTCTAAATTTTTTTTTAATGCAAGCTTAATATGATGGTAATACAATCATGATGATAACATAACCCAAACATCCAATGGCGTTTGGGAACTGCTGCCCTAAAAAAGTTCCATGGTGACCTTAGAGACCACCCAGAGTGCAACCCCACATGCTGCCCCAAAATGTTCACCAACCAAAGCAGCCCCACTTTTGTCTGTTTTATATAATGCGGGGTCCAAGTAAGATTTGGGCTTGGAGAAGGAGTAAAATGAGTTCTGCTACTTTCTCTTTTAAACCAGTTTACTACCAGATATCATCCGCTATAGCTTTAGATCAGTAAACAGCGCTTCTGATTGACTTTTTTTTTTTTTTTTTTTTTTGCGGTACGCGGGCCTCTCACTGTTGTGGCCTCTCCCGTTGCGGAGCAGAGGCTCCGGACGCGCAGGCTCAGCGGCCGTGGCTCACTGGCCCAGCCGCTCCGCGGCATGTGGGATCCTCCCGGACCGGGGCACGAACCCGTGTCCCCTGCATCGGCAGGCGGACTCTCAACCACTGCGCCACCAGGGAAGCCCTGATTGACTTTTAATCACTCCTTGTTTGTCTCCCTTCTCCATGATAAAAAAAAAGGAACACAGGGGGCTTCCCTGGTGGCGCAGTGGTTGAGAGTCCGCCTGCCGATGCAGGGGTCACGGGTTCGTGCCCCGGTCCGGGAGGATCCCACATGCCGCAGAGCAGCTGGGCCCATGAGCCATGGCCGCTGGGCCTGTGCGTCCGGAGCCTGTGCTCCGCAACGGGAGAGGCCACAACAGTGAGAGGCCCGCATACCGCCAAAAAAAAAAAAAAAAAAAAATTAAAAATGTGAAAAGCAGGTCTTAAAGAGATATACCTTCTTTCCCATTTTCATTGCAATATTATTCACAATAGCCAAGATATGAAAATAACCTAAGTATCCACCAAGAAATGAATAAACAGGTGAATAACGAAGATGTGGTATGTATATATATGTATATATAGATATATATACACAATGGAGTATTATTCAGCCATGAGAAAGAAGGAAATCCTGTCATTTGTGACAACATAGATAGAATTTGAGGGCACTATGCCAGGTGGAATAAGTCAGACAGAAAGACAGATACTGTATGATATCACTTATATGTGGAATCTAAAAAGCTCATAGAAACCGAGACTAGAATGGTGGTTACCAGGGGCTTAAGGGGTGGGGAAAATGGGGAGGTACTGGTCAAAGGGTACAAACTGCCAGTTATAAGACAAATAAGTTCTGAGGCTCTAATGCACAACATGGTAATTATAGTTAAAAAAACTGTATTACATACTTGAAAATTGCTACAACAACAGATCTTAAATGTTCTCACCACAAAAAAGAAATGGTAATTATGAGAAGTGAAAGAGATGTCAGCTAACACTACAGCAGTAACCACTTTGCAATATATAAGTGCATCAAATCAACAAGTTGTACACCTTAAACTTACATAATGTCATGTCAAATTATATCTCAATAAATCTGGAAAAAAAACTAAAGTGTACATACACGTGTGTGCATGTGTGTATATATATACATGCACTCCTCATTATTCTAATTATATGTGTGTGTTTGTATATATAATACATACACTCCTAATTATTCTAAAACATTTTCTTCACTATGAAAAAGTTAATAGGACTTCTATATTAATATCTATAGATGTACATATATGTGCATATATGTGTGTATATATATATGTACACATTGCATGTATATATATACATATATGCATGTACTATATATACATACATGCATATATATACATGCACTCCTAATTATTCTAAAACATTTTCTTCATTATGAAAAAGTTAATAAGAGTTCTATATTAATCTGTTAAAATAGTTATTTCAATTATAACATTTGCTGAATGAATAAATAATATAGCAAAGCTATAAAAAATGGATTACAAAAGAGAAAGAAAAAGTTTAATGCTATTGAGGAAGCAACTTTATGCTTTAATACTAATAAATATTTTTAAATGTAGGAATATGAAATTTGAAGCTAAGCTTTGTTGTAAGAATACAACAACCTTAAGGGTGTATAAAATTACAAAAAGTATTAGCAAGGATTAAGAGAAAAAGAAAACTATCAAAGGAACAAAATGCAGAGTGAATCAAGGAGACTTGGTAATTTTTAGATTACAAACTGATAGTACATCTGTTAATTTTATAAGTGTCCAACACCATTAAAGACAAGGTGGCAGGCAGCAAACATACCAAAAAGCACAATATTATTAAGAAAAAATACTTCCAGATTTAAATGTGGTATAGATTCATGTCAAACTAACAAAACTCTGAAACCAAAAATTAAGCAGAATGAGAGTTAAAATTGTAGTAAACAGCTAAGAATACTAGCAAAACAAAAACTATATGATATATGAAACATGCTTATTTTGCTGCTCAAGTCACTCCCAGGAGTACAAACCTTCTCTAACAACAAAGCAATATTCTTCAAGCATTCGGGTTATTAGTGTAACTTTTTTAAGAAATCTAACTTACCGCGTACCATCTGCTTTCCAGCTTACTTTATATGGCTTCTGCTCCAAAAGTTTAATATTTTGCTTGTCCATGGAAATAGGCTGTGCTCCAGGGAATCCAGATCTTAAAAAAGAACACTGTATTACTATTACGGGTGGTGTCCATACAAAGCAATACATGTCTTAGACCAAGCTCACCTGAGTCACACATTTAGCACAATGTTTTCCCTATCATGAGATTAATGTCAACTGGAATAATATCAGCTTTCACAAAAATGCTACCAAAACGTTATCATTTTCTTGACATTTTAGAACTCAAGTTAACAGGATCATAACTGCCACTGCAAACTATGACTATCGGGCTAATTTTTAAATATTAATACACATGATCTAAACAGTAAAGCACATACTGTTTACAAGTCTTTGTATATCTACAAGTCTTTTACTTCAGGAAGAAGTTTAAATCTTGCCTTGACTATCTTACATTGCTCTAGACCCCATATTCCTCCATCATGACACTGCCAGCTTGGCATAACTTTGCAGGGTTGGCAAGTTTCTCCTCAAAAGATGCCCAGAAGTGACAAAACAGGAGAAATTCAGGTCGAGATTAAAGTACACTGGCAAGGGTTTAACAGAATACTAAAACTGATAGCACTTCATCATTTACATTTTTTAGTTAAAACTATTTCTAGTTTATTGATCTGCATGTATACCAGTCCAAAAGTTCTTTATATTAGGAATTTTTAACAATAATCCTATTTCATCATATTCCAGCTGTATTACAATTTTCTGCCACAGATAGCAATGATCAACAGAAATGACCAGAGACCAAGACCTGAGAGCAACAAGCAGTGAACTCTCTCTTGAGTCCTCTCCCATGAAATGTCTGATAAATATATTCAAGTCATGGTAAGGGGCAGAACATATTTAAAGCTGATTCTCCCAGGTTTCTGATGACAGAAAAACTGGAAAATGAGGCACATTCAAGTTTCACCTCTTCTCTCTTAATAAAATGATGAGGGCAACTAAAACATTAATCAGCAACAGTGGGACTTCCCTTGTGGCGCGGTGGTTAAGAATCTGCCTGCCAACGCAGTGGACACGGGTTCGAGCCCTGATCCCACATGCCGTGGAGCAACTAAGCCCGTGCACCACAGCTACTAAGCCTGCGCTCTAGAGCCCACAAGCCACAACTACTGAGCCTGCATGCCACAACTTCTGAAGCCTGTGCTCCGCAACAAGAGAAGCCACCGCAATGAGAAGCCCGCATACCACAACAAAGAGCCCCCACTCGCTGCAAGTAGAGAGAGCCTGCGCACAGCAACAAAGACCCAATGTAGCCAAAAAATAATAATAATATATTTTTTTAAATAATAATAAAAAAATCAGCAACAGTAGAATCAACCTCACAAAACAAATATCAGAAAGTGACAACAGTAATTTTCTATTCCATTAGGAAGACATGTGAGTCATCTAATTTTGACTCAAAAGTCTGGTTATTACACTGTTTATCTTGAGAAAAATCTGATAAACTCTTGCTTAACATGTTTTTAAGAACTCTGTGTAAACACAGAAACTTCAAGGAGCAAAGAGGCTATGACACTGTTTGCATTAATGTTAAGTATTGCAGAATTAGAATAAATTTTATTTAACACTTTAATTAACATTGAAAATGTTTATTACCCTTCCCAGCCACAGAATTGATGACACTTCTGTTGTACCTCTCCTAACTTTGGTTGAGTTGTTACTTGAGTTACACCTTTAACAGTTATGCCTTCCAAAAAAATAGCACCCTGAAAATAAAAGGAAAAGAAAAATACATTAGAGTTCAAATCCATTTACAAAGACCAGACTGAAAGACACATTTATTTTCAGAAATCTGAGCAAATATATGCAACAAATGGTCAACTACAGGAGGTTCTACAAACTCCCCTGGGATTGTACACTAGTTTTCCTTAATCCAGCATATGATTTTCAGTGTACATATACAGGCCAGTGTCTATATCATGTTGTCAAAGCATCCATGGGTACTACTCAGTAATCATAACAGCAATAATACCTTACCTACCATTTACTCAGAGCCAGGCAAAGTATCTGGCATTTTACAGTTTCTCTAATCCTTATAACAATTCTGAAAAGTACATGCATTATATTTATTTCACAAATGACTAAATGAGGCATAAAGATTTTATGTAATTTATTCAAGTGGTAAAAACAGAATTTGAACTCAGGTCTATACTATACCATTCACCAATGATTCTCCATTCACCAATGAGTCTCATTTGGGGAAGGGGGTGAGAAGTTGTGTCACTGATAGAGTTTGGATTTTGAGATAAAAACCTACAATATGTACCTTTGTAAACTAGAATAAGAGTATAACAGTAGACAAAGCAGCTAAGCTGCAGTCATTGGATGTATCAACATAAAAACTAAATACTACTCATCACTGAATTTTTAATCTAAATTCTTTAACTTGGAACTACATAAAATGTCTTATTGTATTTCACCCATTTCACAGGAAGTATATTTTTAGAATATCAGAGAGAAGTGAAGCAGATGGAGAACTTATATATCAAATAATAAAGAACACCCCTGGAAATTTTAAAGACTAAAAAAATAGTCTTGATTCATTTACAATTACTTTGAGACCCATAAGAGGGTTGGCATCAGTCTCAAGAAATATCTATGAAACAACCCTAGCTGTTAATGTAATTCGGGAATAAAAAATAGGGTCTGCAAGCTACAATGATCAACATTCTGGCAAAGATTTGGCAACCTGAACTAGTTGGGAAGGAAAAAAAAAAAAAAGAACACAATACTTAGTCCACATACATCCCTGTCAAATTTACAAGAGTCCTAAAGTCAATCCAGCAGACTATTTTTTGCCCCTAATTCTGAATCATATTTTACAGTTACCTAAAATGTCATCTACCTGTTTTCCTTAAAGAGAGGTTCCAGGAGCCAAAGGATCAAAGAATACCATTCCTCTCCTATTACACCATAACCTCTCTTTATCAGCCAATGAAATTCCTGTTTTAGAACCATTTCTACCATTAAATATAATAACTAAAGAAAGAAAATTTTCAAAGGAAAGCTTAACCAGGTGGATAAGTTTTTTTAACATATTTAGTAATTGAGATACTCATAACTTCAATATCCTGATAAAATTACATCTTGTATATACTAATTAAAAAAAGAAAGCATTATCTTTATTCTGAAGGTACTAATAGCACAGAATTTTTTTTAAGTTTTACCAATAACCTTCCCTGTAAACTCAACCTTTTTCATGAACACCCTGTACCCCACGTCTTAACTAGAAGCTAGCCCTGCACCAAGAAGACCACTCAATTTTCTCTTAAGTGAAAGCTACTCATTCTCCCACTGCCCAAGTCCCATGGTAGTAGTGTAAACAATTCTCTTATATCCTCACTGCTTTCCCGGCCTCTTTCAAAAGTTCCTCTTCCATTCAGACTCATTCAGCTACATCACTCAGCTAGATGTCAGGTAGAGCAAACATCCACTGTGGTTGGTTGCACAACGGCTCTCTTTGTGGATAGGATGCCTTCCCCACCCACAAGCCATGTTACATGACATGAAAGATAACATGCCACTCCAGCCAAAGTTGATGGGAGCATGAGTGAACCCCTAACTCTATCTGAACCTATCAGGTTCTCTCTTCTGGTAACCTGGAATTTGGACTCAGAAAGTCTCCGCATGTGGTGAAAATTATAACACATAAGCTTAGACATAGGACATTAAATATCCCTCGTAAACAAAGAATCAGAAGTCTCCCAGGTAAACAAGGAATCAGCTATATTCCTGCGCTTGAGCTGCACCCATTTACGTATAGTAAATTCCTCTTATTACTTAAGCTAGTTTGAGTTAGTTTCTGTTACTTGCAACCAGATAATCTAAATTAATAAAATGCTCTATCCTTCATATATTGACCTCTAGTCACTTCCGCACATTCATCAAAACCATCAATATTTCTCACCATGCTAACTTCTGGCATTATATTGGTAACATTAACATCCATTGAGACAATCTGACCCATCAAACAACCTAAGCTTCACAGTTCTGTAATTTCTTTTTTTTTTTTTTTTTGCGGTACGCAGGCCTCCCTCTGTTGTGGCCTCTCCCGTTGCGGAGCACAGGCTCCGGACGCGCAGGCTCAGCGGCCATGGCTCACGGGCCCAGCCGTTCCACGGCATGTGGGATCCTCCCGGACCGGGGCACCAACCCACGTCCCCTGCACTGGCCACCACTGCACCACCAGGGAAGCCCTGTAATTTCTTTTTTAATGATCCTCTCATCTGTGCTTAACTTGAACAGCCTGCTCCATGGCCATATCATCCTCATTCCAGACTGCTCCACCTTTTGATTCATCAACTCAACTTACATTGATGGGGTACCCACAACATTCTAAACCAATATGCTCCTCTGACCTCTTTCATTAAACAGCTTAACTCTTTTACTCTCACTAAGCTCACTTTTCAATTTCACCAAGACTAACAATCCTTCACTCCTCCCTTTCCAGTCTAACAGCTCCCCCATCCTGACCTTACTTCCTATTCAACCTAGATCCTATCACTGATTACTTCAATTACCCTTCACCTGATATCCTCCAGTACTCTTTACCCTCTGATCCTTCCATCACACCCATACTAAATATAGCCGACCTTGTATCAACCCACCATTAATCTCCACTTCCACACACAGGCATCTGAAATTTACTGAGGAAAAATCACAATCTCAGGGCTAAGGATGAGATTTCCCTCCTCTTGCTGAAGACCTATTTCTCTATCTGCTCTTGAACTTCATTCCCTTTAATCTCCTCAGAAATTGCTCTATCATTAATTCCTCTATCATTTCATTTATTTTCAACTTCATTGATTCCACTAGCTCCTTATCCTCAAGTAATAGATATGCTTGAGTTTATTCCATACTAAAAAGCCTTTTCTGAATATGTCTGCATCAAGCAATCACCCTTAGTTACCCTTTTTGCTCATAACCAAACTACCTGAATAGTCTGTACCAGTGTGCAGGTAAGAGTTAACATAGTAGGACTGCTTGCAAGGTTGGCCCCTGGACGGCATCTGGGAACATGACTCCCAGTGTTCTCAGTCAGCTGATAAGGCTGGTTCATCACGCCTAAACTATCTGTACAGACAACAGTTTACGCTGAACAAATGTTTTCCTTCTGGGATTCTGGAATATTGATACATGCTAGGCACAAGCTGCCTACATGACCAACCATGAATAAAAACCTTGGGCACTGAGACTCTAACGAGCTTCCCGAGACAGAAACATTACACATGCGCTGATGCATTTCCATTGCGGTGGTAAGAGTGAGCTCTGTACGACCCCTCATGGGAAGGAGAGAGCATAAGGAAGCCTGCACGTGGACTCTTCGAAACTCCACTTGTCTTTTTTACTTATGATCCAGCAGGATATCCTTAGTATACCGCTGCGTTAAATCTTAGCTGTGAATACAACTATATGCTGAATCCTAGAGAATCTCCAAAAGCAGAGGTGGTACTGAGGACCCCTAACACAACTGTCTCCTTTTTCTCACCTCCCATCAGCTACTTAAAATCACTAGTCTGACCTGGCCCTGCTGTACCACAGAAAAATTATCCTCAGATGGACACTTCATATCCTTACTGTATTCGTCCCCTCTATGACTTTTCATACTATTAAATCATCCATATAGATCACTATAAAACTCTAAACTATTTTTCATATTTCTTTGTCTTTTTGTGCTACATCCAGGAAGAATTTCTTAGCTAGATCTTCCAGCTTGATAATTTCCTCCACAGCTAACTTCAGTCTGCTCTCCAACCCACCTACTGACATTTTTCTTTATTATTATCATTTCTAAGGTCTCTAACTGGTTCTTCTTCATAATAGCTTGCCATTATTTTATGGATTAATATCCTCTCTTGTCTTCTAAAGAAATGTTCTGTTTGCTTTTTATAAACTATTCTCTTCGGTGCTAGCTAAAAAGAATGAGGTAGTTCTGTATGTACTAGGAAAAGAGAAAACTTCACTTCTTACCCTATATACTGCTAGATGTTCACATTTTTATTTTACAAAGAAAATTGATCTGTATGTCACTTGTGCACACTTTTAAAGAGACAGATAGGTAAGTAATTGCAGAGAAATTCTTTTAAGATAACAAAAATGCCAGTGGTAGGGTAAAAGTTGAAGGATTATTTGTTTTCAAATTTTCTTTAATGTCAGTATATTATTTTTATAAATAAAAACATATTTAATAATTTTAGTATTTACTAGTTATGATTTGAAAAGAGGAGAAGCCTACCAAAATGCATAAGGTTTCAGAATTTTCTTTTTTCATAACTCTACCTTTGGAAGTATAAGCTCAAATATTCTTGAAAATTACCATTGCATTGTCAGTCAGAAATCAAATCTAACTGCTTTCTCCAAAAACAAAGAAGGTAAGCATTCTGCTTTTGGCAATGGCAGACTAGTTTATTTAGACAAATTTTGCAGCCATGAGAAATGCCAGACAAAAATGTTAAAAGCACCTGTTTTAAGATATCAGAGAACTAGAAAGGCAGTAAGGACCTGCAGGGCCAAGAACTCAGAAGGAAGGGAAGCCCTGAGAGATGAGACAGATATGTGGCATAGCTTTTCTTCTCTAGGATTTTCCTCTAAAGGTACTGTTTCCAAAATGGTAGCTGAGAGGCTACAAAACTGAACAGAACTTTCAGCATTTATCACAAGAACGGGAAAACAAACATTGGAGTACCAGGTCACCAAGGAGAGGGGTCCTGCTTAATGCTTCAGGATTTCAGTTAGAATTCCCAAGGGACCACACTCCAAAATTGGGGTGAATCAAAAACAGACCAGCCCCCCAAAACTAAAGCCTAGCTTCTAAACAGTTCAATTCTTGACTGAGTTAAGATGTTCTATTCCTAATCCTGTGTAGGAGCAAAGGTAAATCTTCTCTGAAGGAAGAAAACAGCATGCAGAACCTCAAATTACTTCCACAATTTTTCATACATAATGTCTAGTAAGCAGAAATACCAAGGTATTTTAAAAAAAAAAAAAACCTACAGTTGACTAGAAATCAAATGAATACAAGAAGAAAAACTAAAAAAAAGGATCCAGAGGGTATCCACATACTAGAGTTATCTGACATAGGCTTTAAAATAGGCTTAATAGGGAGTCCCTGGCAGTCCGGTGGTTAGGACTTGGCGTTTTCACTGCCATGGCCCAGGTTCAATCTCTGGTCAGAGAACTAAGATCCCACAAGCCAAATGGCCAAAAGATTTAAAAATAAAACAAAATAAAATAAAATAGCCTTAATAAATTCAAAAACCTAAATGACAAGATGCAGAATTCCAGCAGAGAACTGAAAGTTACTTTAATACTCAAAATGAAATTCCAGAAGTGAAAGTAAAATAACTGAAATTAAGTACTCAGTGGATGAATTTAACAGCAGCTTAGACAAAGCTACAGAGAGAATTAATACACTGGAAGATAGGTCAGAAAAAAAATAACCAGACTGAAAAAATGAAACAAAAAAGTGGAGAATATAGAAAAGAACATATGAGACATTTTAAAAAATAATAATATTTAAAAGGTCTATTGAGTAGAAGGAGAAAGGAGAAAGAATGAATCTAAAACAATATTTGAAGAGATAATGGTCAAGAATTGTCTAAAACTGATTTAAAAATCCAATCATAGGGCTTCCCTGGTGGCGCAGTGGTTGAGAGTCCGCCTGCCGATGCAGGGGATACGGGTTCGTGCTCCGGTCTGGGAAGATCCCACATGCCGTGGAGCGGCTGGGGCCGTGAGCCATGGCCGCTGAGCCTGCTCGTCCGGAGCCTGTGCTCCACAATGGGAGAGGCCACAACAGTGAGAGGCCCACATACCGCAAAAAAAAAAAAAAAAAATCCAATCATAGATTCAAGAATCACTGTAAGTAGGAAGCAGGAAAAATACAAAGAAAACCACAGGTAGAAACATCATAGTAAAACTGTTGAAAATCAAAACCAAAAAGAAATTCTCTTCAAAAAAGTAACTTCTCAACAGAAATGAATTATGGGATAATATCTTCAACATACCAACCCAGAATTCTAGAATCTGGATTTTGAAGAACAACTGTTCTTAAAATCATGGGGTATATAAAGACATTTTCACACAAATGCTGAAAGAATGTGTCACAGCAGATCCACATTAAAGAAAATACTGAAGAGAGTGCTTCAGTTAGAAGGAAAACTATGCAAATGGAACCACAAAAATCCACAAAGAAAGGAAGAGCACCAGAAAGGATAAATATGTGGGTATAGCTAATGAATATTAACCATATGATGATGATGATGATGATGATGATGATGTCTTATGGGATTTAAAGTATAGAGAGAATTAAAATACACAATACTAAAAGGGCAGTAAGAGATGAATGGACTCAAAAGTTCTTGGATTCTTGCATTATCTAAAAAGTGGCAAAAGTACTAACATTTGCCAGACTTCAACAGTCAAAGATGCATACTGAAATATTGGGTAACCACTAAAAATACAGTTAAGGAATGTATAACAAGCATGGGTTGGGGTGACAGAAGGATAAAAATAATTAAGCATAAAGAAGGCAAGAGTACTTCCCTGGTGGTGCAGTGGTTAAGAATCTGCCTGCCAATGCAGGGGACATGGGTTCAATCCCTGGTCCAGGAAGATCCCACATGCCGCCGAGCAACTAAGCCTGTGAGCCGCAACTACTGAGCCTGCGCTCTAGAGCCCGCGAGCCACAACTACTGAAGCTCGTGCGCCTAGAGCCCGTGTTCCGCAACAAGAGAAGCCACCACAATAAGAGGCCTACGCACAGCAATGAAGACCCAATGACGAAGACCCAATGCAGCCAAAAATTAATTAATTTATTTATTTTTAAAGGCAAGAAAAGAAAATAAAAAGGACCATACCACAAGTGGGATAAACAAAATCAAACAAAAAAACAAATAGTGAGATAGTAAGTTTAAATTATATAAGTAAAATAAATGTACATAGACTAAATATTCCAATAAGGCAAAAACTGATGACTAGGTAAACAAAACCCAGCAACATGATGATTATAAGAGTCATACCTTAAATAAAGGATTAATAAAGGCTGAAAGTAAAAAGATAGATACAAGGTCTTCCATACAAACACTATCCAAAAGAACACCTGTACTACCATATAAATATCAGATATTTTACAATGCTAAAAGTTAAGACATTGCAAAGATAAAATAATCTTTTATACATATTTGTATAAACCAAATATCACCTCAAAATATATAAAGCAGGGGCTTCCCTGGTGGCGCAGTGGTTGAGAGTCCGCCTACCAATGCAAGGGACACGGGTTCGTGCCCCGGTCCGGGAAGATTGCACATGCCACGGAGCGGCTGGGCCCGTGAGCCATGGCCGCTGAGCCTGCGCGTCCAGAGCCTGTGCTCCGCAACGGGAGAGGCCAATAATCAAGGACTTAGGACATATATGGACTCAGGTAGATTGAAAGCGGGCCATACAAAAAAAAAAAAAAAAAAAAAAAGGAGATTATATATATATATATATATATATATAAGGCAAGATCTGACAGAACTACAAGGAGAAATAGGTAAATCCACAATCACAGTGGGGAATTTTTAAACACTCCTCTTAGTAACTGACAAAACAAACCAGGAGAAACTAGGTTTGGGATTTTATTTTATATGTCATTTATTCCCCTAAAGAAACATGCTCTTCTTAGCTAGTTTCCTCTTAATGATGCTGGAGCTCATTTGCAATTATAGGGATTTAATGGTGCTTAAGTTTATAAAATAAATTTCATTTTTAAGACAGTTTCTGATGCCAAAGAAAAATAAATGCCGCAAACTTGACCCTATTTTGTAAAAATAGTAACTGTTTGTTTTAAACTCTTTTACACATTCAAATACTAGATCATAATTCAAAAACACATTAAGCATATGCTCATGATTAATGTTATTATTAAAAAATACAGTTGAATTCCCTCACAGAAGTGATAAGAGGGTAATAATCTTCTATATGTCATATTATGCTATTAGACTTTCTTTAGAATGTGATTCTTATTTTTCTAGGTATGTGAGTCAGTAATTTCAGATACCTAAGTCCAGAAAATGAGTTAGAGTAAAAAACTAGTCCAGAAAATGAGTTAGAGTAAAAAACTAAGTTATTTTTGAAATTATTTCTATGTTTCAAAACAACTTACACTTTCAGTAGCCGCTGCGTCTTGAAGTTTGAAATGTGTAAATACATATTAAAACAATGTTTTTCAAACAAGAGACTTTTTTTAAGCCCTAAATAACTGTATTTTATTATTTACATAAAACAAGGCATTTTCTTCCTTGCCTGTCAATCAATGCCTACTAATAAATGAGTTGTGGGATTTACTGCTCAACCGTGATATCCCACACACCTTAATTATTACCTTTATGAACAATTAATTTCCGCCACACTTTCCCTGACTTTACCCTTTGGCCTACACCATCTACTTGTGTATGTACAAGTACAACCAGCAATCTCTTCTCAACATCTCTCCTGTCCTCCCGAGAAAAGAAGGTAATGCCTAATGTTTTTTCTTAGGCCTTTTATTTCTAGAAGATTAACAAGAGTTGGCTATAGAAGAAATAAGAATCTTCTGAGTTCAGCTTTAGAGAAAAATATGAAAACACCACCCATGGAAAGGAGCAGAATTTATATGCAAAGTTATTTTAATTATGGGACAATTTTGTAAAGCATCAGTAAAAATTTTCACTCCATATTTAGTTGGAATCTCACAATAGTTTGCAAAGAAACAATAAATTCTCAATCTAACATCTAAGAGTCCTTTGGTTTACCTAAGAAACAAAAACAGGATGAATTTATATAACTGAAACTTTTCTTGTAGAAAAGGCAAAGATCCATGGTTATCAAGAGTCTTTGGAAATAACCAGAATGAAATAATCTAACAAATCTAGCTAAACAAACATAGTTAACATTCCATTTGCATAAGTCTCAATGAAGCTGTAGAAGAAAAGGTAAAGACTATAATAGTATTTTTAAACATTACCAGTTTTAAACGTTCTTTTCTCCTTTTGCCAAAGGAGGCACTCGACCCAGGTTCTGATTCCTTTTTTCCATCCTCGTCCTCATCTTCCTCTTCATCATCCTCAAAACACCAATCTGGCAATAGAGGTGGGGGTGGTGCTTCCTCTATATCACCATAGCGACGAAAAAGTTCTTTCAAATAATCACCCTTATAAATTCCTGGTGGTCTGGCTTGAGCAAAAGTAGCAACTGCTGCTTCAATACTATGGAAAATAAACACCATGCAATTTCCTCACTACTCTCCATTTATGCAGATTTATCAAAATTCACTTGTTACATTTAAGGCTATTACACAAAGCATAATAGAGGTTTTCTAAAATGGACAAATCACAGTCCCCACGCTCAAGGCATTCAATCTATTAAGAGACAAATTCATTCTGAAAGATTTTTAACATAAGTACGTGGGAATTTCCAAAACTCTAGCGGTAAACCACAATGAGTGTATAGACGAGACTGGGTCCAGCCTGTAAGGAATTTAAGTAAACCCTTGAAGTTTGAGGTCTGACTCTCAGGGAGAACATCAAAGAAATGTGAATAGCAATATGAAAAGAGAGTAAAAGCGTGCTGGTTCTTCAGGAACTTTCAACACACCCAGGCATTAAGAGTACAGGTCATCAGAGAGAGGCTAAGCATAGGCTGAGTCTGACACAGGAGTCTGTATCGTGTAGCATTACTGTGTAGAGCATCTGAAAGGCCAGAAAGGCAGAGCTAGAAGTGCATGCAGTAGAGAACCCCCAAGGATGAATGAACAGGAAAATATACAATCACATGTGTACTTCAGCTGATTATATTCAGAGAAGGATCTACTGCGTGAAAGGCTTTGTAAACAAAAGTAAAGACCTTCAAAGTAAATGAGGAAATTCAGTTAGTAATATCCCATTCTCTAATCTCTCAGAACCTAAAAAGACACTTTACAAATAACAGCTGCTCATAAAGACATGCTTATTGGTTTAAACAGAATAACTCTGTCCCCCAAAATACCTTTTCTGAATAGCATTTAAGTTTTTCCTAGTACTCAATAGGTATTTTTAAAAGGTACTATTAAAAATGAAAAGAAAAACAATAGTAACCTCCAAGGTGAAAACGTACACAAAATATTGGGAGAACTTGTCTCTGATAACTCTATAAGATGTGAAAAAAAATCTGGAAAAGAAAATGCATAGTATACGGGATCCATAAGCACTCAAAAAGTGCTACTTAGTAGAAAATACGAGGTAATGAATGGTGTTCGAAAGATTAACCAAATCTAAAATGAGAACCACTTGAATCAATCATATTACTCATGACTTCACCAAAAACCTGGCAATATAAAATGCTATAACTGAAAAATCAATAAAAAATTTTTATCAATTACTAAATATGTCTTCTTCCATTATAACAAGAAACAAATACCTCCAATCCATTTTCTCCACCAAGAAGGCACATATGAGGAAACCAGTACGATTGAAACCATGGGTACAATGAACACCTAAAAAATAAAACAATTTTGATTTAATAAATCACTTCAGAGCCTACATTTTACTTTAAAAACCCAACCTGCAATCAAAACATTTCAATCATTTTATAAAATAACTACATTTTTAAAGCTTGGCCTTCTTTTATAACTATTAAACCTGTCAGCTTAAATTGCTTAGAAAATAACTTATAGCACTAGCTATAAGTTTAAATATAACATATACTGATTTATTAGTTACAACTGTTTCTAAGGTCTAAAGTTTTATCTTAAAACTAAAAGATTCCAAGCATTTTAAATAAGGAGGTATTTCATCAAACACACAACTCTAAAGAACACAGGCGCACGCACACGCACGCACGCACACATGCACGCGAGACACGTCACTAGATATGGAAAATAACAAACTGATGGATACACAGTACAATAAAAATAAAGTTCTCTAGAAACCAACTGACTGTATCTTTACATTAGCTTGTAATCTTCCAAAATGAACTTTTAGAAGAAAAACCTGCTGAGAAAAAGACATTTATTTTTGTTAAGCTTTTTTTCAGGACATATTCAAGATCAGTGTGGTCCTGCCTCTATATTCTGAAAAGCTGCAAATGAGTTTCATAAATTCTAAAACTGACTGCATTTTCAAGTCATTTTAACTACTTTGAAAAGTAATAAAAACAGCTTGGTATACATTATTAAATGATCACACTGTAGAGAACCCACTTCAATGGCAGCTCAACGTAGAGAAAGAAAGCAAGAAAACTAGTAAGGAAGCCATCCCAGTAATTTATGGAAGAAACATTTAAGGTAGAATGTGCAATCTGAGGGGTGAATAACTGTCAACACTGAGAGTTTGGTTTCTGACTTAGGTGACTATTTGGGCAATGGCCCCCCTTACCAGGTAAGGAAGTGCAGGAGTTTACATCAGTCTTTCGGGCAAGGCAATGAGTACAGCTGGACATGCTGAGTTTAAGGTTCTTATGAGACTTACAAATATTTGGAAATAAGGGTAAAGAGCTTCACAGAGAGATCTAGCTGGAGTTGTGGATACAAGAATAATCAGCATATAGTCACTACAGAAGCAGTCTGTGGTGTGGGCAAAATCACTGAGAATGGGTAAGCATCAACAGAACAAGAGAAGATAATTAAGGATGGAATCTGAGGAAAACTAACCTTTCAAGAATAAGTTGGCAGATGGAAGGGCATAAAAAACGACTAAGAATGAACAATCATGGGGTCAAGAAAACAAAGAGAGCATGAACATTGTGTCATGTTCACCAGGAAAAGAGGAAGTTCCAAGACAGGAGTGTTCAACTGTTTAAATGTCACAAAATGATTAGAACTGAAAGTCACTATTTGTTTAAGACTGCAGAGGGAGGACTCCAGATCGCAGTGATGTGAATGAAAGTAAATGGATTCAAGTATCAATATTTCGGAAAGTTGACTGGGAAGGAGAAGGGGAATATAAAACAGAAAGGTGTGGGGGTTTTTTGGAAGGAGGGGTAATATTTTAATATAAGAGGCTTGGGTATATTTACAGGCTGAAAAGGACCTGGTTAAATCACAGAGACTGAAATAGAGAACAATGATATAACTGAAATGAAGTTTCTGAAAAGAGATAAAAAATAAAGAGATCAGACTTGAACAGAAAAAGTTACCCCTTAGAAATAATTGCTATAATCATGAAACTCTATAAGTTCATCATCTCCAGTGCTTTGTTAAGAAAACGTGCCTCAAAAGTTACACAAAGATGTCAGCTGTAAATAGACTTTTTTATTCAACATAAATCTTAACCCAACATGTAAATTTCCTTTCTATTTTATATTTGAGACCAATTTAAGCAACAAATACTCTAAAAATGTTTCTCATCTACACCACTACTATTTTTGCATCTAATTTTTACTCTAGCAAGATTAACTAAATATTTTTATGAATAGGAAATGTAAGAATAATTGCCAATTAAGTGATTAAGTCATGCGATGATATGCAATTTAAGAAAGTACCAGTGCTCATTATTCAACATAGTTTTGGAAGTTTTAGCCACAACAATCAGAGAAGTAAAAGAAATAAAAGGAATCCAAATTGGAAAAGAAGAAGTAAAGCTCTCACTGTTTGCAGATGACATGATACTGTAATACACAGAGAAACCTAAAGATGCTACCAAAAAACTACTAGAGCTAATCAATGAATTTGGTAAAGTAGAAGGATACAAAATTAATGCACAGAAATCACTTGCATTCCTATACACTAACAATGAAAAATCTGAAAGAGAAATTAAGGAAACACTCCCATTAACCACTGCAATAAAAAGAATAAAATACCTCGGAATAAACCTACCTAAGGAGACAAAAGACCTGTATGCAGAAAACTAAGACTGATGAAAGGAATTAAAGAGGATACAAAGAAATGGAGAGAGATACCATGTTTTTGGATTGGAAGAATCAACACTGTGAAAATGACTATACAACCCAAAGCAATCTACAGATTCAATGCAATCCCTCTCAAACTACCAATGGCATTTTTCACAGAACTAGAACAAAAAATTTCACAATTTGTATGGAAACACAAAAGACCCTGAATAGCCAAAGCAATCTTGAGAAAGTAAAACAGAGCTGGAGGAATCAGGCTGCCTGACTTCAGACTATACTACAAAGCTACAGTAATCAAGACAGTATGGTACTGGCACAAAAACAGAAATATAGATCAACGGATCAGGATAGAAAACCCAAGGATAAACCCATGCCCATATGGTCACCTGAGCTTTGATAAAGGAGGGAAGAATATACAATGGGCCACAACTACTGAGCCCGCAAGCCACAACTACTGAAGCCCACACATCTAAAGCCCATGTTCCACAACAAGAGAAGCCACCGCAATGAGAAGCCCACGCACCACAACGAAGAGTTGCCCCTGCTCTCCGCAATTAGAGAAAGCCCATGCACAGCAACAAAGACCCAATGCAGCCAAAAATAAATCAACTAATTTAAAAAAAGAACTTATTATGTGCCAAGTTATTATAAACATTTTTATTTAATCAAGAGAAATGTTTTTTACCAAAATACACGTGTGCTACTCATGAAAATATATGTTCACAAATCTGGCCCATGTATTTATAATTAGAAACACCTAAAGTAATTAGAGGCATTAGTTAAGCTACACATCTATTATATGTAGTCCACCATTTACCAAGAAATCAGCCATTTCTCTTTTAACACTAAACAGACTTTTTTATTTCTCCAGTCCACAAAATTCTTATCCTCAAGCTATTTCTGTACATGCAAACAAATGCACTATAGCTCCATAATCTCTTATTTGTAATTATAATTTCAAAAAAGCTCTAAAAAAGACTGATAGGGTACTATCAAAAGGATACAGAGGGCTTCCCTGGTGGCACAGTGGTTGAGAGTCCGCCTGCCGATGCAGGGGACACGGGTTCGCGCCCCGGCCCGGGAAGATCCCACATGCCGCAGAGCGCCTGGGCCTGTGAGCCATGGCCGCTGAGCCTGAGCTCCGGAGCCTGTGCTCCGCAACGGGAGAGGCCACAACAGTGAGGCCCGCGTACCCGCAAAAAAAAAAAAAAGGATACAGAAATCAACTTGAAGGGGCTCCCATTAGCCTAGGATGGAGCAATGTGGGCATAAGAATAAATATTGACTGCAACTGATTTAAATACATCAACTATATAAAACTTCATGAGTTCATACAGATACTCCAAGAAAAGAAAGTAATCAGTCACCACTGGAGATTGGTAAGATACCAATTCATTATTCTGGAAATTAAGAAATAAGAGAATCAGGGGCTTCCCTGGTGGCGCAGTGGTTGAGAGTCCGCCTGCCGATGCAGGGGACGCGGGTTCGTGCCCCGGTCCGGGAGGATCCCACATGCCGCGGAACGGCTGGGCCCGTGAGCCATAGCCGCTGAGCCCGTGCGTCCGGAGCCTGTGCTCCGCGACGGGAGAGGCCACAACAGTGAGAGGCCCGCGGACCGC
>NW_006793169.1:35785-45112 GCF_000442215.2 Lipotes vexillifer
AAAAAAAAAAAAAAAAAAAAAAAAAAAAAAAAGAAAGAAATAAGAGAATCACATGCTTAACTTGCCTTTCCATTACAAACTGCATTTCAGGATAATCAAATTGTTGAGAATAGTTCTTTACTAAAGAAGAATTCCAGCTAATCCATGAAGAAATGAGAGAGAATAAGAAAAAAATCACTGTTTTCCAACCCCTAATGAAATACTGGATGAAGGCAGCAACCATCAATGGATAATAAAATCATTAGGTAAAAGACAGATGAAAATGTCTGTAACAGAGGAAACAAGATGGTGCCACCAGAACCCACTTAATCATCTTCGTACCCCTAAAAGCAGGACCACCAGACATTATGTGCTTCCTGATGTGGTGTGAAAGGAACCATACAACGCCAACTATGAAGTATGCTTGCCAAAATATGTAAGTACGCCTCTCGATTTAACTACCATTTTACAGGACATACAGAAGACAAAGGAAAAGGTTAACTAATACTATGAGGAAGCACTCAGGTAGACCCAGATAATGGAATATTTTATAGAACAAATGATGTGGTTTCTCCAGCAAACGGATAGCATTAAAAAAGAGAGCAAATCAGAGAGATTTAAGAGACATAACAACAAAATGCAACATGTGGACACTATTGGAAACTGGTTTGAAAATCTAACTTAAAAAGGCATTTTTTCTATAATTGAGGAAACCTGAAAATAGACTAGGCTTTAGATGACCTTAAGGAATTTCTCATTATTCTGTTTGGTACAACTGCATGGTGATTATATAAAAACCAAAAATCCTTATCAGTTAGAGATGCATACTGAAACACTTTAAGTGAAATGACATGGTACCTGTGATCTAACTTAAAATACTCAGAAAAAAATCTGTTAGGGGAGGAGAGGAAAAATGAAAAAAAAAAACAGCAAAATGATAATTATTGAAGCTGAATGATGGATACATGAGGTGTCATTTCACTATTCTCCCTATTTTTGGTATGACTGAAAATTCCTACAATAAAGAAAAATTAGGGGGTACTATCTCCAGGGGAGGTAACATATGGTAAGAACTGGAAACATATGACCCCCACGGGTTTCAGATAAGGGATTATGAAGCTCTAGTTCTTCCTAAACATCAGAAAACATCTGAGGCTTCTGTGTTTCAAGAACTTTTCATTTCCACTAAGTCTACAGTATTATCCCACAACCAGGCTAACTGCATGAACTGACAGTAAAATGATGATTTAAAAAGAAGAGTAGCTTTGAAAATAAATCTAACTTTTGTCATGTCACAAATGTCTACTGTTGATCACAAGTATGCTTCAGCAAGAACGTGTGCAAGGCTGATGAAAATTCCATCTCTGGGGGCTTCCCTGGTGGCGCAGTGGTTGAGAGTCCACCTACCGATGCAGGGGACACGGGTTCATGCCCCGGTCCGGGAGGATCCCACATGCCGCGGAGCGGCTGGGCCCGTGAGCCATGGCCGCTGGGCCTGCGCATCCGGAGCCTGTGCTCCGCAGCGGGAGAGGCCACAGCAGGGAGAGGCCCGCGTTAACGCAAAAAAAAAAAAGAAAAAGAAAATTCCATCTCTGATACTAAAACACAATTAAAATATTGTAAAAGCAGACCAATATTTTCTGATCCTAAGAACACAAACTTGATTCTTTATTCTTTTTGTTTGAAAAGGTGTTACCAGCAACCAGCTCTAAGACCAGTTTCTGTTGTTGTCTTCAGAGTATTACAATAAATAATTGCCACTACAATGCTCCAAAACTGGACAGGCCCAAAGCAAATGTTTCCACTTCAATCCTCATGAAGAGAACCCCTACCAGTGATATAAAACAAATAATATATATTAACATATAATATATTGTAGCACAGTTCTATAATTTTTTTTTATAACCCATAAAACACTCAATTTAGAAAATTTCCCCATCAGTTCTTCTAAGAATACAACCGGACAATTTATAACAAGGGTTGACTTGGGAGTATTAATCTTCCTGAAATCAGGATATCTGATTCCAGATGTTAAGTGTTCTTGAAGTTCTTCTTGAATTCTTCTTCTTTACCCCTACAATGGCTTCTCTCGGATGAAAAAAGTTGTTTTTAATTGTTCAAATAAAGGTCTCAATGCTATTTTAAGCTGTATATGTTCTAGTTGTATCCTAAATATGTGTGTATTTGTTACATATATTCATGTGAATGTGTAAATATATACATATATACATATCACAATACCATGTCATATAGTCCCATATTATTGTTCTTCTGTTAAATAAATTGCATACTGTACAATATAAATGATCTGCTTCTATCAGAGGTTTAAGCTGTTTCCAGTTTTTTAATTACAAATGAAGATGTGATTAAATTTCTTTCTCATAAACCTTTATGTCCATCTCTGACTACTTCCTTTAAATAAATTCTTAAATGTGGCCTTGACAAGTCAAAGTGTGTGAACACTTTTAAGAATCTTGAGAAATATCACCAAATTGGCCCTCCAGAGAGGGTGTACCAATTAACACTCAAATTAATAATATATAAGTACATCCACTTTATCCAAAGCTTGACATTATAATTCTTTTTTAATCTTTGCCAATTTGATGGGGGAAGGTAACGACATATATTTTAATTTGTATCTCTTGTTAACAAGTGAGAATGAAAATTTTTTTCATGTTTCTTGGCTATTTGTAATTCATTTCTTATAAATTTCATTTTCATTGTTTTCCATATTTTTCTATGGAGAAATGCCTCTTTTGCCTGTTGGATTATAAAATCTTTTTGTATATAAGAATATTAACTTTTATCTGTCATATATGCTTCAAATATTGCTCCCAATTAGTCAAATATCTTTTTGCTCTGTTTCTATTGTGTTTTATAATACAGAATTTATTTTTCATTTTTATGTGGTCACTCTAGAAACCAGTGTAGCAAGTAATTAGAGATTTGGACTTTGAAGTAAGAAACCGGATTACAAACCTGGCTTAACCACTTATCAGATGTGTTACCATGGAAAAACTATACTTAATTTCTCTGAGATTCAGTTTTCTTATCTGTAAAATACGGATACTGCCACATATTACAGAGTTGTTTTGAGGATTACATTCATTCATTCCTTCATTCATTCATTCAGAGTTTCCCACCAAGTCTGCCAGGCAAATAATAAGCATTCATTAACCCCAGCTGTTACTATTACCATGAATAGACATTTTAATTTTTGACAGCAGTTTTCAAATTTAATTGTACATAAAAATCACCTAAGATGCTTGTTTTAAAAACAATTAGATCCCTAGGCTTCATTCCCAGAGGTTTTGATCATACAAGTCCAGTACGGGGCCCTAAAGCATGCACTTCTAATAAACATCCTCAGGTGATTCCGATGCAGGCGGTCCAGGAATACGGCTTAAAAAATACCTGTTTATGGATTCTGCCTTTGATGATAAACTTGGAATACCCTTTCTTACCTCAGAGTTAAATAAGTACTGACCTATATTTCTCCTATATTATTATGGTACCTTTCAAAACTATTTGATCCATCTAAAATATATTTTATTATACAGTTGGCTAATTGTCTCATAACCATTTGTTGAATAATCACACTTTCCCTCTCTGATGTGGAAAACATCTCTACCACTAGGAAACCACTGTAGTTTCCATTGCTTTACCATATGCTTGGATAACTGGTAAGGAAAATCCCCTTGTTACTTTTTATCTTTCAAAATTTTCTTGCTCATAATTTCACCTGTTTGATTTGCCAAACAATTGTTTTCTGTACTCAATAAATACTGACTTAATGGAGGCAGTGGACTTAACAAATAGAAATTAACTTCATAGTAATTTTTCCAAAGTCTCATTGGGATTTTGCTTGGAATTACATTAAAAATTGGAAATTGGGCTTCCCTGGTGGCACAGTGGTTGAGAGTCTGCCTGCCGATGCAGGGGACACGGGTTCATGCCCTGGTCTGGGAAGATCCCACATGCCGTGGAGCGGCTGGGCCCATGAGCCATGGCCGCTGAGCCTGCACGTCCGGAGCCTGTGCTCCACAACGGGAGAGGCCACAGCAGTGGGAGGCCTGGGTACCGCAAAAAAAAAAAAAAAAAACAAAAGTTAGTCTACTACTTTAGTAAACGCTTCTTGGTGATGACTTAAAAAAGAAAAAAAACTTCCGTATCAACTCACTTGTAAAAAAGAAAATGGAAACCCAATCACAAAAGAAAATATTCAACATTGGTAAAGTGAAGCCAAACATACCTATAAGTTCAGGCGGGTTTCTTTCATTAAACCGCTCACATAGACGAATAAATGTGTCGGTATTCTCCGTTGTAGGGCATTCGCCATGTCTAGTAATACAGGAACATTTTTTTTTTTAAGAAGAGATTACAAATTTCAGCAGAAGGTTTAAATATTAAGGAATCTTAATACATGACTTACCCTTTACACTGAAGTTTTATATATTTGATTCCTTCTTTTTCTATGTCATTTCTGTCATAGAATCTTGAAGTATTTGTCAGGTCCACCAACAAGCCCATTTTAACCTTAAAAAAGAATGAAAGAAAAAAGGACAGATTTACTGGTAACTGAATTTGTACCAAATCAAACTGACTAAATGGCAGTATTCCAAGCCAGTTCATTCAACTACACTAAGGGAGACTTTAGGTTCACTCTACCAATGAACTATTAACAATGAAAGTATCACTTATCCAAGTCTTATTCAAGACATAGAACTTAGGCACTAAATAAAATAAACTAATCCCCAAACTAATGATGAAACAAAACATAAGCAAAACAGACTCCACTTCAACATTACAAAAGTGTACCTAAAAAAGCAAACACTGATGTAGTTTTCTGCATCTGTCACTCCACCTATGATTTACTAGACAAGAAGCTAGAACAGGGATATCATCTATCTGAAACACACCCCAAGCAAAGCTCCAGGCACACAATAACCCAGCACTCCGAGCTGTTATCACTACAGCACGTTAGGCAGTTAAATTCTCAAGTGAGTACACAGGGCAAAAAGTGTGTACAGTTAAAATTCCCTTGTAAATCCCTTAAATAATCAATAAAGAACAGTACACATGGCCGTATTTGTGCATCTCATTGAAGACTTACTCCCATTCCTCAGCTAGTTTTTCTTCCTGTATGGGAACAAAAATCATTATTTCTTCTGTTGAGCAGAAACTGAAGTAGTTGGCTTGTGTTAGGGGGCCACAGGTTTGAAAAATCTTGAACAACCAGAATCATATTCAGCCTTGAAATATATGCACACTGGAACTGAGCCAAGTAAAAGAACAGTTAATCCAAACATCTTCCACCTCATTCTGAAGTATATACTCTCTGAGAAGAATGGCAAGAGAAACAACCTGTACTTTTTAAACTGTTATTTTTCTCCCTTTTGTTGTTACTGCTTTTATTGAGTACCTATTGTTGCGTTTGCCTAAAGAAGACTGGTCTACATAAGAATTCAACTCCGGGCTTCCCTGGTGGCGCAGTGGTTGAGAGTCCGCCTGCCCATGCAGGAGACACAGGTTCGTGCCCCAGTCCAGGAAGATCCCACATGCCGCAGAGCAGCTGGGCCCGTGAGCTATGGCCGCTGAGCCTGTGCGTCCGGAGCCCGTGCTCCGCAATGGGAGAGGCCACAACAGTGAGAGGCCCGCAATACCACAAAAAAAAAAAAAAAACGAATTCAACTCCATTGTAGGGGGGAATGGCAAAAACATTTAAATTTCATACATCACAAAACAGACAAAATTGTACACTTCTAAAATATAACTAGCTGCCTTAATGTGCTCTATGGATTTCTCCAGATTTCTTAGCTCATGTATGGATAATAGACAGCTCTTCCAGTCAAGCACCTTCTCACTTCCCCAGGAAATGTATTTTTTATGGCATTTTGTGTACTATCTGCACCCCTGGGCCTACTTCTCTTCTCTTCCCACAAAGGCTTCTTCAGTGATCTTAATTCCTTCAGAGGATATATATTGCCAAATGCAAAGATTTAGATGCCATATTACAGCTTTTCACTAGTTAGATTTAGAACCCATTTTGTTTGTCTTCAGGTCCAAAATAAGAAGTGAATGAAAAGTGGGAATGAGCAAGAAAATATGAATTTTCTAAATACATATGAATACTTCAGAAACCAAGAAACTGTACTGCATGACTTAGCTGCCCTGAGCCAATATATATGTATGTGGGTAAATGTGTGTCTGTGTGTGTGATGTGTCTGTGTGAATAATGTGTTTGGGTGTGAATGTGTCTCTCTGTATACACATATACTCATAAATATTATTACATATACATAATTATTTTTCCTTATAGATTCCCAATCCATGAAATAAGGATAATTATAGTATCCACCTCATACAGTTGTTGTGAGATTTAAATGAAGTCCTTACTCTGTGCCAAGCACTATTCTGTGTGCTTTAAATGCACTGACTTGGGCTTCCCTGGTGGCACAGTGGTTGAGAGTCCGCCTGCCGATGCAGGGGACACGGGTTTGTGCCCTGGTCCGGGAAGATCCCACATGCCGCAGAGTGGCTGGGCCCGTGAGCCATGGCCGCTGAGCCTGCGCGTCCGGAGCCTGTGCTCCGCAACGGAGAGGCCACAACAGTGCGAGGCCACGTACCACAAAAAAAAAAAAAATGCACTAACTTTATTTGCAAGTGAGAAAACTAAAACATGAGATTATGTAACTTGACCACAAAGCTTAAGTGGCAAACCAGAAATCAAACCCAGGCTAATTGGTGCTAAGCCCAAGCTCTTAGCACTCTGCCTAGGAAATAGTTAATGCTCTATAAATGTTAACTATGACTTTCAAAACGTATATTAATAATGAAGATAAAAATTAAAAGTTTACAAGTAAGCTAAAATAAAAGATATAAACAAATAATGACCCAAAACTACACCGAGAATAGGGATGAGTAACAGGTTATCAAAAACTAAGTGGCATCTTTACCATCCCATAAGAGACTTGCACATAATGGGTACCAGTATTTGTTGAATGTACTGAGAGAGCATACAGTAACAGACCACCAAGAGTCTAAAATAGAAGAGAACAATGGTTGGTGTTATGGGTTGAATTATGCCCCCTAAAAACATACATTCAAGTCCTAACTTCCGGTACCTAATGTATAGATTCATGGTGGTAGTTACAGAACTATTCCTTCTCCACAAAGGAACTCCCTCATGCTACCCCTTTACCGTCAGACCCTCTTCCCACCCCCATCCCTGTAGGCTGGCACCTGCTAACTTGTTCTCTATCTCAGTAGAGAAGAGATAGTTCTGTATATAGAACTCTATGTACTATTTTTGCAACTTCCTCTGAGTCAGTTAATTATTTCAAAATAAAAGTTTTATTTTAAAAAGCCACCTGCAGGGGCTTCCCTGGTGGCGCAGTGGTTAAGAATCCACCTGCCAAGGTAGGGGACACGGGTTCGGCCCTGGTCCGGGAAGATCCCACATGCCGCGGAGCAACTAAGCCCATGCGCCACAACTACTGAGGCTGCGCTCTAGAGCCTGCAAGCCACAACTACTGAGTCCACATGCCACAAATACTGAAGCCCGCGTGCCTAGAGCCTGTGCTCCGCAACGAGAGAAGCCACTGCAATGAGAAGCCCACGTACCACAACGAAGAGTAGCCCCCACTCGCCACAACTAGAGAAAGCCCACACACAGCAACAAAGACCCAATTCATCCCAAAATAGATAAATAAATTAATTTAAAAAAAATTAAAAGCCACCTGTAGAACAAGAAAGGGATAAAGTATGTTAAATCAATATCAAAAATGTTTTGTTTCGGGCTTCCCCGGTGGCACAGTGGTTGAGAGTCCGCCTGCTGATGCAGTGGACACGGGTTCGTGCCCCAATCCGGGAAGATCCCACATGCCGCGGAGCAGCTGGGCCCGTGAGCTATGGCCACTGAGCCTGCGCATCCGGAGCCTGTTCTCCGCAACGGGAGAGGCCACAACAGTGAGAGGCCTAAGTACCGCAAAAAAAAAAAAAATGTTTTGTTTCTTACCTTCAGACTCTTCAGATAATTTGAAAGCATACTGGGATGGAACCGATTTTCTTCAGCAACTTGACTGTCATATCTTGGTCCTAACATTGTCTTCAGAGGTAAAAATCTTCCTAAATAACATGAAGATAGGTAATAATTTTCAATAATGAAAATGTTCCAGGTTAAAACTCTATAATTAGCAATTCTCAAAATCACTTTCTAACAACGTTTTAAATGGAATTTAAAAGAGTATTCATGAAATACTCTCAACCTACACTATATTTTCAAAAGGCACTCCTTGGAACTTTTTAAGATAACATAAATTCTAGACATTGATAATCAAATATAATAGCAAAAGAAAAAATTACCAGTGAATGGAACTTCCACAAAGACTTTTAAGTTCTAAACCACTACATTTAAAAGTTATTGCCTTAAAAAAACTAGAAAACTGATAATGAAGTAAATTAAATCAATTCTTTGAAATTCCTATCATACTCTTTTAATATGAAATTGGAACTTTCTCCATCTTATAACCTTATCCTACATCTCAGGAGAAGGATCATGCTGAGAAGCATACTAACCAAGATCACACTCCAAATGTATCAGTGATTCTAATTTCAGCAAGACTGACTGACTTTTGGCCTTTTTTCCCTGAATCACCGTATAAACACAGGGGAAGTCATCTTTTAAAATCACCTATTTTAGCTGATTTACATTATAAAATCAGTAATAAAAAATATCTACCTAAAACAATGTCTAAGTGAAGTCTTAACATCTGTCCAGAGGCTTTAAACAAAATTCATAAAAAGATCATTTTTTTCAATTTTTATTTTCTACAAAACCAATCAAGATCACCAGTAACCTCCATGTTGCTAAGTCCAATGGTCAACTCTCAGTTCTCAAATAATTGATCATTTTTTTAATTCAAGAGGGAGCTCTTGAATCGTTTTTTTCACGTGGCTTCCAGGATACTACATCCTCCTGTTTTCCTCCCCTCTCTCTGGCCTCTCCTTCTCAGCCTGCTTTACTGGCTCCTCTTTATCTCCCTGGCCCCTCTATGTTTTGTCCCAGGGCTCTGTCCTTGCACCTCCTTTCTAACTACATTCACTACCCTGGTGTCTCATCAAGTCTCACAGCTTTAAAAGCCATCGGTGTGTAGGGCTTCCCTGATGGCACAGTGGTTGAGAGTCCACCTGCAGATGCAGGGAACACGGGTTCGTGCCCCGGTCCAGGAAGATCCCACATGCCGCGGAGCAGCTGGGCCCGTGAGCCATGGCCGCTGAGCCTGCGCGTCCAGAGCCTGTGCTCTGCAACGGGAGAGGCCACGGCAGTGAGAGGCCCGCGTACAGCAA
>NW_006793169.1:45122-82348 GCF_000442215.2 Lipotes vexillifer
AAAAAAAAAAAAAAAAGCCATAGGTGTGCTAATGACGGACAAAGTGTATCTCCAGGCCAAACCTCTCCCTTAACTCTAGAATCAAATATCAAACTGCCTACCTGACTTAGTCTCTACTTGATGTCTAAAAGACATCTGAGACTTGATATCCAAATCTGAACTGTCCATCTTCAAACTCCTCTCATGGTCTTCCCCATCTCAGCAAATGGTGACACCAATTTTTTAGTAGCTCAGGCCAAAACCTTTGGCGCTATCCTTGACCCCTCTCTTTCTTACACACCCCACACCCAATCCATCAGCAAATCCTATCAGATCTCTCTTCAGAATATATCCAGGATCTGACCACTTCTCACCACTTCTACCATCATCTCACCTAGATTATTATGCTTCATTTAGTTTATTTAACAGATATTTAATGAGTGCCTATTATGTACCAGGCATTATTCTAGGTGCAGACTATATAAGTGAAAAGAAAAAACAAACATAAAAATCCCTGCCCTCATGAAGCCTATATTCTATTAGGTAAAGATAAACCACAAACAATGAACATAATAAATAATAATATGGTACATTAGAAGTTTCATCCCACTAGACCTCTCTCCTTCTCACTGTCGTCTCAGAGGTCTGATCCTCTTTCCTCTACATACCCTTAACCTCTGTGCTCCTCCCCAGCTGCTCAGTCACACTCTCCTGAGAAAAAGCCAGACCTCGATAAACCCAACCACCTGATTTCTTTGGGCCTCCACCTACACAGCTCAAGGCTCCTGGAGAAAATCTCAGAGCACAGCAGAAGGGTGACAATATAAATCATAATCATCAATCTCAAAGGCAATCCTATGTTTCACATCTTTTCCTCATTCATAAAATATACCAAGCTCCCCCACCCACTTCTCAACTGATGGCTTTGTATTATAGCGTACTGAAAAGAAAAAGTAGAAAGAAGCAACTTTATATGTTTAACACATACCAAACAATGTTTAAAACATTTTACATAGATTTATTCATTTACTCCTAACATAAACATATGTAATGTTATTATCCCCATTTTACAGATGAGGAAACCAAGGCAAGAGAGATTAAGTAACTTGCCCATTGTCACACTTCTAGTAAATGAGAGAAGTGATCCAAACCCAGGTTATCTGGACGTAGGGTCCATGGAAATAATTGTTATTCAACAATGCCTCTCCACCACCAGGTAGAAACTTGCCTCACCTTTGCAGTTATAAACCTTTCTGTATCTGAGTCCATTTTCTCTTTCATCCCCTGCCCTTACTCCCATTAAAGGCAAATCCCCTCCCTTCTGCTCTGGATTCTTTCCATTTTGCACTCACAAGGACCATCAATCAACTCTTCCTCCCTTCCATGTTGCTACCAACTTTTCTAGTATCTTAACATCTCAGCAGCATCTCATACATCTGGCAACTCCTTCCTTCTTGAAAAATCCTCTTGGCTTCCATATCACCATACTCCTTTAGTTTCTACCACCCACCTATCACCACCCCCAATTTCTAGCCATTCTTTCTCAACTCCTTTGTTCCCTCTACCCAATTTCTTTTGTTTTCTTTTTCTTTTTTTTTTTTTTTCAGTTGCAGCACACGGGATCTTTGTTGTGGCACACAGGATCTTTGTTGCGGCACGCAGGATCTTTAGCTGTGGCATGCGAACTCTTAGTTGCGGCATGTGGGATCTAGTTCCCTGACCAGGGATCAAACACGGGGCCCCTGCACTGGGAGCATGGAGTCTTAGCCACTGGACCACCGGGGAAGTCCCTACCCAACTTCTAAAGGGCAGGTTTTGGTAAGGGGGGGTTCCATCCTGGGCCTTGTCTTCTACTCTTTCTACATTCTCTGCCTGAAAGGTCTTTTCCACTGCCATTGCAGAAACAATGCTATCTGTTCATCAAACTCCATTTATTTTCCTCTTTCGAGGCATGCAGGAAGACTACATTTCTCAGCTTCTCTTGTAATTTGGTGAGGGCCATATGACTGGACTCTGACCAATGGGATATGGGCAGGAGTGAGATATAACACCACCCCAAGAGCACCCACTCCTGCTCTTCCCCTTCCATGGCAACCCTGCAGGTCATATGTTTAAGAGGACCGCATCACAAGATGGGAAGAGCCCAGAGAGTCACCACTTGGAGAAGAGTTGCCCAGGAAAGCTGCCTGAAACACAATGCATTGTGATATGAGCAAGAAATAAACACAGTATGTTGACTGGAACCCTTGAGTTTGGGGAGTTGTTTGTCAGAGAAACTAGCATTACTTACCCTGACTAATCAAATACCATGTCTTTAAATATTGTCTTTATGCCAATGATCCTTAAATGTACATCTCCATCTCAAACTTGTTTGAATTCCAAACCATATATCCAACTGTGTACTCAACATCTCTACCTGAGCAATCAGGATGTTTTTTTTTTTAACATCTTTATTGGAGTATAACTGCTTTACAATGGTGTGTTAGTTTCTGCTGTATAACAAAGTGATTCAGCTAGTATACCTATATCCCCATATCCCCTCCCTCTTGTGGCTCCCTCCCACGCTCCCGATCCCCCGGGTCTAGGTGGTCACGAAGCACTGAGCTGATCTCCCTGTGCTATGCAGCTGCTTCCTACTAGCTATCTATTTTACATTTAGTAGTGTATATATGTCAATGCTGCTCTGTCACTTCGTCCCAGCTTGCCCTTCCCCCTCCCCGTGTCCTCAAGTCCATTCTCTACAACTGCGCCTTTATTCCTGTCCTGCCCCTAAGTTCATCAGAACCATTTTTTTTTTAGATTCCATATATATGTGTTAGCATATGGTATTTGCTTTTCTCTTTCTGACTTACTTCCCTCTGTATGACAGACTCTAGGTCCATCCACCTCACTACAAATAACTCAATTTCGTTTCTTTTTATGGCTGAGTAATATTCCATTGTATATATGTGCCACATCTTCTTTATCCATTCATCTGTTGATGGACACATAACTTGCTTCCGTGTCCTGGCTATTGTAAAGAGTGCTGCAATGAACATTGTGGAACATGTCTCTTTCTGAATTACGGTTTTGTCAGGGTATATGCCCAATAGTGGGATTGCTGGGTCATATGGTAGTTCTATTTTTAGTTTTTTAAGGAACCTCCATACTGTTCTCCATAGTGGCTGTATCAATTGACATTCCCACCAACAGTGCAAGAGGGTTCCCTTTTCTCCACACCCTCTCCAGCATTTAAGCAATCAGGATTTCAATACTTCTTCCAACCTGCTTTCCCCATCAATAAGCCCTAATGGTACCAAACATCCCACTGCATAAGCAGAAACTTGGGACTAAGTTTTGACTCTCTTTATCTCATTTTAAATCCAGCACCAAGTCCCGTCTATTTTCCCTCTTTAGTATCTCTCAAATCAGCCTACTACTCTTCGACTCTACTTCTAAACCGTCACCATTATCTTTCACTTGAACTACCATGACAAGTTCCTAACTAACCTCCCCACTTCCACCCCTGTCTCTTTCATTAAACACAGAGCAATCAAAGTAAGCTTCTTTAAAATGAAGTCAAATCATCTGACCCCAATGCTTAAGAAATGGCAATGGTTTGCCAGTGCACTGTGAAAGTATATAAATATTAAAACCCCTTATCACACCGTAAGCTTATACGATCTGGCTCATACTCTCCACCCTCACATCCATATCCTCACTTTCAGTCTGCAATCTCTCCACCATCATCCTATCCCAACAGAAGAACTTCAAAAAAACAAAAAAACAGGGCTTCCCTGGCGGTGCAGTGGTTGAGAGTCCGCCTGCCCATGCAGGGGACACGGGTTCGTGCCCTGGTCCGGGAAGATCCCACATGCCGCGGAGCGGCTGGGCCCGTGAGCCATGGCCGCTGAGCCTGCGCGTCCGGAGCCTGTGCTCCACAATGGGAGAGGCCCCAACGGTGAGAGGCCCGTGTACCGCAAAAAAAAAACAAAACAAAACAAAAAAGCAACACTCACACTCTATCTAGCAAACTTCTATTTATTCATGTTAATTCATATATACCTCCCTCTGGGAAGCCTTGCCTGATCCCCTTCTTCTTCCCTAACATCAAGGTTTATTATCTCTCCGAAAAAAAACAAAAAAATAATAATAATAAAAAGAAAAGAAAAAAAAGGTTTATTATCTCTAGTATCCCATAATATTCTATAATAGAGTCATTATTGACCTTGTTAAAACAGAACTGTGTTTAAAAATGATGGTTTGCTACTCACAGAATTGTGTGCTCTTTAAGGTGGGGGACTATATCTTCATCATCTCCCAAGTCCCAAAAAACCAGCACAAAGTATATACAAATATTTGCTAAGTAAAATGTCTTCAAAGTCATCACTATTATCATAAGACTGAATCATATTTATAGTCCCCCAGTTAGTTCCCAGGAGGTTCTTTATACATAGTACATAGAAAATAATTTTATGTTGAATAATCAGAAGTTTGTTTTCTTCAAAGTGTTCACCTGAAATCTATCACTCAGAAGTAGGAAAAAAGAATTCTTCAGAAATAAAGCTTGGCCCTATCTCCAGGTACTCACTCTCTCACTAGAAGTCTGGTTTAATTAGAGAAGGTGACTTCAGAGTGGGACAAATTACTATTTATAATTAGCACCATCTTCTTTCTGATTCAGAAAAATTATGAACTTCTAGTACTAATAAGATTCATCCTAATGTTTACAATGAGAAAATTTAAGCAGTCATAACACATTTTCCTAAATATGCAAAATATCAAAGAAATTATTCAATAAGCATAAATTACTTTTCTAATCAGAACAAAAAAGAGGAAGAAAATAGGAGGTAGAAACTGGGAATGTGAATGATTCCTTATTTTTCTCTAACGCTTGCAAGAATATAGCTAGCATTTCTTATTCTACCACTATAAAACACTGCCAACCCTACATTATCTAAAATACACAATGTGTCATGAACACTTCTAGGACAGAAATGTTAGAGAGATCAAATTTTAAGGGAAATTCAGAAAGACTTATCAAGAATTTTATGTTGTATTCACCTTACTTTCTAGTAAGGATCACAAAGCCAAGCCAAAGAACTGATTACCAGTAAAGATTCAGTTTGGTTGTCAGGAGGCCTGGGGTTCTGTTCAGGGCCCCCAACTGTTCAGATTAGGTGAGCTTAGTGACTCACTGATCACAGTAATTAAGAGTCTATGTTTTGGGGGTCAAAATACCGTAATACAATAAAAAAAGAAAAACTTTTTATTCCTGACCCTTCATCTCCAGGAGAGAGAGAAAAAAAAAAGCACACAACTCTATTTCTTACAGAAGTATTAAGCTGCCTGGGGCTTAGCACCTTATCTGCTGCTGTCCGCCCCCAGTCAGTACCACATTTGCCCCAATCATCTAGGAAAAAGTCAGTATTCTGATATTTGTCATTGCCATCTGCAGAATATATTAAAATTCTGATTTTAAAACTGTTTTTCTAATTCCAAATAAAAAATATTCACTGGGACAAGACCTTCTTTATGATTTTGTTTTTCTCACAAATCAGGGCAGCAGGTAACTCTAATGAAAGGATCCAGGAAACATGCTCCAGGTTAAAAAAGAAGCTAGACATCTAAGTTTAGAGGTTTCTTCATAACTCCATAGAGAAAGCCACATGTAAAAAGAAAGGATTCAACAGTAAGTTAGAGATGCGAAAGGAAAAAAAGTCAAAATGTCTGAAGAGTGAGATGAATTGTAATCAATTCATCTGAAGAGAGTACAATGACTATCAAGCACAAGTGAAAATCCTATAAAAATGATTAGAACGTAAAAAAAATTATTCATTTTTGTTAAGGAAACCCATTTCCTCACCCCAAGGCTTGCTTAGATTATCTTTTATCCATCATTTATATGGCTTTATTAACTGAGAATTTTATATAAAATGTGAAGAAAAGCTGACAAACTAGAAGAACCAGAAAACCTGAATTAAAAAATGACTAGAGAATCTTCTCTTCCAACAACTTAAAATAACTAGGCTGGGACTTCCTTTGTGGCGCAGTAGTTAAGAATTCGCCTGCCAATGCAGGGGACACCGGTTCGAGCCCTGGTCCGGGAGGATCCCACATGCCGCAGAGCAACTAGGCCCGTTCACCACAACTACTGAGCCTGTGCTCTGGAGTCCTGGAGCTGCAACTGCTGGGCCCGTGTGCCACAACTACTGAAGCCCGCACACCTGGAGCCTGTGCTGTGCCACAGGAGAGGCCACCACAATGAGAAGCCCGCATACTGCAAGAAGAGTAATCCCCACTAGCCACAACAAGAGAAAGCCCACGCGCAGCAACGAAGACCCAACGCAGCCATAAATAAATAAATAAATAAATTTTAAAATAATTAATTAATTAAATAACTAGGCAGACATACTATAGTTGTGTACATAATTAGTAAGTATGCATAGCTCACTACAAAATCCTTTAATTTTGTTTCAAAACACCTTCTAGAAAAAGCATTAAGTTGGAGTTAGTTAAAATTTAAAACTTTAACTCTTCAAAAGAAACTTTTAAGAGAATGAAAAGGCAAGCCACAGACGGGAGAAAAGACTTTTTTTTTTTTTTTTTTTTGCTGTACGCGGGCCTCCCACTGCTGTGGCCTCTCCCGTTGTGGAGCACAGGCTCCGGACGCACAGGCTCAGCAGCCATGGCTCACGGGCCCAGCCACTCGGCAGCATGTGGGATCTTCCTGGACTGGGGCATGAACCCATGTCCCCTGCATGGGCAGGCGGGCTCTCAACCACTGCGCCACCAGGGAAGCCCAGAAAAGACTTTTAAAAGCATATATTCAACAAAGGATTTGTATTTACAATACATAAAGAACACTAACAACTCAAAAATAAAATAAACAACCAAATTTTAAAAATCTGCAAAAGATTTGGACACTTTGCAAAAGAAGATATGTGAACTGCCAGGAAGCACATGAAAAGATGCTCAACATCAAACCACAGTAAGATAGTACTAAGCACCTATTAGAATGGGTAAAATTAAAAAGACTGATCAAATCAAGTGTTAGAGAAGATGTGGAGCAAACAGAATTCTCATATATTGATGGCGGGAATGCAAAATGTTATAACTTGGAAAAGAGTCTGGCAGTTTTTTAAAAGGTTAAACTTACACCTATCATGCGATGCATTCCTCTCCTAGAGATTTACACAGGGGAAATGAAAGCATATGTCCATACAAAGAACTGCACATGAATATTCATAGCAAGTTAGTATGCAACAGCCAAAAACTGGAAACAACCCAAAGGACCATCAACAAGTGAATGGACAAACCAATTTAAACTGGTGTATCCATAACAGTGGAATACTACTCGGCAGTAAACAGGGATGGGCTATTGATACGTACAAGCACAGCATGAAAATCTCAAAATAATAATGCTGAGTTAAAGAAGCCAGAGACCTCCCCCCCAAAAAAGAGTATGCTTCCATTTATTTTAAAAATTAAACAAAATGCAAACTAAATCTGTAGTGACAGAAAGCAAATCACTGGTTGCCTCAGGGAGGGAGGGATTACAAAGGGCAGGAGGAAACATGGAGTGGTGATGATTGTGTTTACTATCTTGATTGTGCTTCACAGGGTGTGTGTGTGCGCCTGTGGTCCAAATTTATCAAACTGTACACTTTCAAACTGTACACCTTAAAGTCTGTCGTGTCAAACTCAAAGATGAAAAAGTCCTCAATTAAGAATCATTTAAAAAACAAAACAAAAACCTCCAGTCTCGGTGTGGATGAATTTCACCGCCGGGAACTGCCCCTCCCTTTAGCCTTCCTCTCAAAACCGACACTTGTCCCTTCCCCTTCCGAGAACCCTCAAAGGTTTACAAACTCCTGACTAAGCTTCAAAGTATTATTACCCACTGGGTTCTTGGGTTCTCGGCTCCTGCCACACAAAGCTCCTATCTACCTTCCCGTTCGCAATACTTAGCCTTACTGAAGAGTGACAAGTGCCCCCACTCCCTCCAGTCCAGGTTCCCAAACACTCATCCACTCATCCACGAAGCTTCATCGGACCGAGTACGTCTCGGTCCTGAAACATCACTACCGAAAAGCTGCGCCCCACTCAGCCCACCCCCGGACCCGCCGGTGCGCGGGGACTCGAACACCTCCCGTCCCGGTTACCTGCCACCGGCTGGCCGCGCCGCGGACAGTTTAGCCACCGCGGGGGAATCTTGTTGTGAGCCATGTCTTGGGGCCGTGCACAGCCGCCCCCTCCACCAACTCGCCGCGCCGCCACCGCCGCCGCCTCCTCGCGCTCCGGTCTGCTCCCGAGGTCGAGGTACCCGAACCCCGGCCGGCGTCCGAACCCCAACCGCCCGGACGTGATAATGTCAGCAGCGGCGCGCCACTTCCATTCAGGCTCAACTCTAAGCGAGCCCACAATGCACTGCTACTTCCGCCCCAAAAGCCCCACCCCCTTCTTTCCGAGGTCAGAGGTGAAGAAAGAGACGCTGGCGGACGGATGGGAAGGAGTTAAGGCCGAGGCGAATGGGAGGGGGCGGGTCTTCCCTCGCCCCGCCCCGCCCTGCCCAGACCCAAAGCGCTCTCAGGGCGGCTTTGCACATGCGCAGCTGCCGTAGTATTGGGAACCAGAAGTGGCACTTATATTCATTTCCCATAGACTGCCGATGGAAACCCCAGAGGCTGAAAGGAAACAAATCCTCTTTCCACACGTAGACTGGTCCGCAGATTCCATAAAGGCATCTGTTTTACTGACGAAGGGGGCCATCCCACCGCCGTCGTAGCTCAAGAACCTGATAGCCCTTTTTCGGCCAAATTTGATGTCCCGGCAGGATCTGCGTTTAATTGGGAATTTGGAAAGTTCTTCCTGACGTGGATTAGGGGAACAAGCTTTAGAGAAATTCTAAGAGCGAGAGATTGGAGCACCAGGAATGAGGAATTTCTCTTTGTGGGAGTACTTCTGGGGATCCATGAAACATCTGAAATTAATCTCAAAACATTTTTTATGAGTTTTGTTTGTACACTTCTGGAGCAAAGTTTTATAGCGTATTTGGGAGTCTCAAAATTACCAACTAAAGTGTGTAATTGGCAAAGGCAGGAATTGCCCAGTGGAATACCACTACCTGACGGTGTTATTTGCCTTACCAAACAAACGGTCTTTCCCTTCCAGTTGAGCAGGGGCGATTGGGAGTGTTTAGATTCTAAACTATGTACTGTAGTAAGACTTTCTGTAGTTAGCACACTAATTTAGTTAAAGTATTCAATATAAAGCTGGGTGCTGGCAAATTAGTTATAATGTAGCAGTTCGGCTTTAACTACCAGTGATGTGTTTGAACTGCAAGAGTGTGAGGTTTGGGAGAATGCATTTTAAACTTACGGGACAGCTCAGCCCCTGAATGCCTGGACCCTCTCGGTAAGATCAAAATTCTCCGTTGAAACAGAGAGGGCCCAATGGCTCTCTCTCTGAGACAGCCTGAGTTAGGTCACACTCCTGGTCTGTCCTGCCATTACATCTGCTGAGACCTTTTAGTGAAAGTATCACTCCTCTGCTGACAAGACTGTTGCCTTACAAATCAGCAATCTGACCAAATGATGCTCAATTCTCTTCTCTGCTGGCAGGGGGAAGTTGGTACCAGACCCAGCGTGGTGAAATGTTTGATCCCCCAAATCTCCAAGGATGAAAAAGGTGAGCCTGGTCCTGGGAAAGTATTTCACTTTCCCCTTCTGGGGATGACTCCCCTTGGAGACTGTCCTTCTCACACACTGTGTCCACGTAGGGAGCTCAGTACTAGGCACAGGGAATGCTTCGCAGAGGCTTCATACCACCGATGAGCAGTGGTTATTTGTTGTTAAGGCAGCAGTGTGTGCTTAATTTTTACACCACTATCCAGTTATGCCCTCTTTTTTCTTTTAAAGATTTTTTTTTTTTGATGTGGACCATTTTTAAAGTCTTTATTGAATTTGTTACAATATTGCTTCTGTTTTATGTTTTTGGTTTTCTGGCCGCAAGGCATGTGGGATCTTAGCTACCCAACCAGGGATCGAACCCACACCCCCCTACATTGGAAGATGAAGTCTTAACCACTGGACCGCCAGGGAAGTCCCCAGTTATGCCCTCTTTATGCTTAGTGCCAACAGACCCAGAGGACCCTGTGGTTCCCTTCTGCCCACAATAAAGGGCAGAGTAGGACAGTGGCATCCAAGTGAGAGGGCAATTTCTCCCATTTCTCCCTACCAGGAATCCTTCACCTGATGGGTACTTCTGCCAGTATCACTCCTACTCCCATATCGCTGCTATCCTTCAAGAAGAAAAATAGATGCCCCCAGAGGAACCAACATGTCTCCTCCCTGGCCTCCTGGAACCACCAATACATTCTCATAAATATGTCTTGGCCTCCTCTTTATTGGCTCTTCACGGGTGAATTCTTCTATAGAACGTTTATTTTGCCCATAAGGAAAGGCGTGTGTAAGGGTAAAGAAGACTGAATTTTCCCTCTTGACAAAAAGGAAAGAGACTTTCCTTTTCCCAGGGTATTTCCTTGAGAAAGCTTGTATTTGTAAATCCTTCCTCATCACCCTGATATGTATAGAAATCTTTTGAACAGCTAAACGAGCCTCTTGCCTGTTTTACAACCCAGGAACTTTTCTTAGGGCCTAGGGAGCCACCTCTTTGTAAACATGAAGGAAGATAGCGCCCCCTGTCTCCCTGTCACCATGGGAATTTAACCTAAAACACCTCGTTCCAAGCTAAAAGTCACAGAGATTGAAAAGTTTTGTTTTCCTTTCAGATAATGGCAGTTAGCTAACACAGGCAGCCTAGCCAGTTACCAAGTAAATTTAGGATGAACTATGAAAGAATGTATAATAAACAGTGCTGCCGAAGTCCTCTTACATGGGGGCTTGTTATTATTTATCTCGAGAACATGTATGGAAGGGATCATATATACTTGGCTGTTTGCAAGGGTGAGTGTTCTCACTTTGCAATCTCATTAGAGGATTGCCTGTGATTTGCATTAGAGTCTGGTTCAGTGCATATTCAATAATAAAACTGGTTTATTTCTTTGCTACATTTGTGGAGAGAACGTTCTCCTCTCTATGTGTGCCTCTGTCCAAATTTCCCCTCTTCATATGAAACCGGTCATATTGGATTAGGGCCCACCCTACTGCAGTATAAACTCATCAAGATTCCATCTGCAAGACCCTACTTCCAAATAAAGTCACAATCACAAGTACAAGGTTAGAAGTTAAACATAGCTTTTGGTGCAATTCAACCCATAACACCCACTCTTACTTTCAGAGGCACAGTCCAGGCTTGCAGACACACAAGCTGTTTTGAATCCAGGAATGTGGCTGCTCTACATCTTCCTTTTTCTGAAGGAAGTTTTTCTGGAAAGTCAGAGACTGAGATAGAGGTCTTAAAAATCACCTTCTACACCCCTCCCTTTTTTTGTATACTGCTAATGGAACAAAGCAGGACTGTATGGGGCCTTCCTTGGACAGACCCCTCCCCCCATGTCCTCTGCTGTAGCTCCTCTCTGAAGTACCTAATAACAATACCTGATGCACATTTCCTGAATTGTTTTACAGATGCTAAAACCTCACCAAAGCAACTCCCTGGCAGTCCAGTGCTTAGGGCTCTGTGCTTCTACTGCAGGGGGCATGGGTTCAATCCCTGGTCAGGGAACTAAGATCCCGCAAGCAGCATGGACAAAAAATAAAATAAAACCCCCACTAAATGAAAGAAGTTAACTGCCAGATGACCATGAGCATGTAGCCCCCCAGACCTGCTGGAGTCTGAGGACTGATAATGTTAACCCCTGTGACACCACCCTGTTACCTCACCATCAGCCATTCGGAGAATTGTGCATGCAAGCTGATCACACACCCTGCAACTCCTCTCCCTCACCTGGCCTTTAAAAGTGCCTCCTTGAAACCCATCAAGGAGTTTGGGCTTTTTTTTTAAAAGAAACAACATTTTTTTTTTTTTTTACTAATCAGCCCTTTTCTTTTTAATTTTTTAAATTAATTAATTTATTTTTTGGCTGCGTTGCACAGCATGTGGGATCTTAGTTCCCCGACCAGGGATCGAACCCGTGCACCCTGTGGTGGAAGCATAGGGTCTTAACCACTGGACCGCCAGGGAAGTCCGGAGTTTGGGCTTTTTGAGCGTTAGCTGCCCCAGACTCCTTGTGTGGTGTCTTACAATAAATGCTACACTTTCCTTCATCACAACCCAGTGTCAGTAGATTGGCTTTCCTGCACATGGGCAAACAGGACCCAATTTTGGTTCGGTAACACTAGAAGCTACAGGAAATGAGATATCTTGAGCAAACTCAAAATCACCCTCTTTTCTTCCTTTCTACCAACAATACTGATCCCACTTGAACGGTTTAAATTCTTCAGTGACACACTTTCAAACCTGCTATCCAGAGAGGCTCCAAGTATTCCCTCAGTGATCAGACTTCTAAAGACCCAAATTCACATCTGCATATTTTTAAAAGATAAACTGAGGCACATTTTTAAATGTCAAGGGTTTATTTGAGCAAAAATCAATTTCAGTTGAAATGTGCCAAACCAGAAGTGGTTAGGAGCTCCCCAGGACAGGAGCCAGAGAAAGGACTTTATTAGAGAAGGTGCAGAAGCAAAGAAAAGAAAGTGTTTGATTGGCTAGAGCTTAAAGCCTCGTTGGCTGTCTGTGATTAGTTGACCTTAGCGTTTTGGTTTCCTAATCTGGAGGCATTTACAGGGTTTGATTTTGGTTTGTCTCTGTAGGCCCCCTCGGCATGAGAGCCACATCAGCTGGATGGCCTCCTTGTTTAATTAAATTAACAACATCAATTCCCCAACAAAGTCTCAACATTAAATGACTCCAGTTCCAGGGGTGCAAATATATGCCCAACTCTGAACAGGCCACAAACCTGTGTGCAAGGATATCACATGTATTTTCTATAAATCAACTGAATCCTGATTCTGAATTCCTTCCTGCTAAATCAGTCGTTTAGAGGAGGAAAAATAATGTTCCCTCTACCCTTCTTGGCTGAGACCTCCTGTAATAAAAGACAAAGAGGAGAAAAACGAACAGAAGTTTATTAACATGTATACCTCATGTGCGGATGCGAGATACCCAGGGAAGCTGAGATGGCTAGCACCTTAAATACTAATATCTTTAGCCAAAGACAAAAGAAAGATGTTGGGGGAACAGAGAGACCAGTTATGGGAAGTTACCAGGAAAAGCACAGTAAAAGGTAAGGTTTGTTATGAAGATTTAAGTCTCTGCTTTCTTCACTGATAAGTTTCACATGATTTTAGTCATTCCTCTCTTCCTGGTACTGAGAATGAGACACCCTCACAAATGGAGATTTCCTTTATAAATATAAATTTCCCTGACAAAAGGGTAACTTCTACTCTGTTTTCAGAGCTTCTCCTGTGTCTGCCTTTTCTCAAAAAAATAATTCACTCAAAATAATCTTTATACCAAAGAGACATATTTGGGGGTAGCATACTCTGCTACCCTTTAGTGAGAAGTGCTAGCTCTGGCATTCTTGGGGCTTCCTGACCCCACTTCTGTGCCTGGAATTATATCTTGGTTTCAGGGGCTCTGACAACACATCTCCAAAAAAGAGGTGAAGGGAAAGGCTGGTCTCTTTTTTTGTTTGTTTTGTTTTTTATTTATTTATTTATGGCTGTGTTGGGTCGGGTCTTCATTGCTGTGCACAGGCTTTCTCTAGTTGCGGTGCCCGGGCTTCTCATTGCAGTGGCTTCTCTTGTTGCGGGGCTCTAGGTGCGCGGTCTTCAGTAGTTGTGGCACGTGGGCTCAGTAGTTGTGGTGCACGGGCTTAGTTGCTCTGCAGCATGTGGGATCTTCCTGGACCAGGGCTCAAACCCGTGTCCCCTGCATTGGCAGGCGGATTCTTAACCACTGCGCTACCAAGGAAGCCCTGAAAGCCTGGTCTCTTGTCACTGACCCTCTGTTCCCTTGGCTGACACCAATCCTTGGCATGACTTCCATGGCCCCAGCGGGTGTCTGTTGCTCCTCGGCCACATTGTGGGGAAAGGGGATCTTTTGTGAGACTGGGAACCCTACAGCTCAGGCCTTCTGAGTGCACCCATAGGCATCCCTCTCCAAGATGCCCGAACTACAGGGTCTGGAGTAATGTCCAACACCTTTCTTCACTAATCAGACGGTCCCAAAGGAAGGATTAAATAAGTACATGTGGCTGGTGTAGAGGAACAAAATTTGCCACCCTAGAATGTCTCTTTGGCATATGGGTTACTTCAAGCTGAAAACAATGAGGGCCTGAAAAACTCAAGAAGAAACTTTGAACTTCCCCCTGTCTAAAAAAGAATTTCGGTAGAAAGCCTGTTCCCTAATAGAGCCATCTCCAGAGAAATCCACAAAGGGTATGGGCTATATGTGGGGAGGAAAACTCTCTAGAGATCAGGTCCCCTCTGTGTCCCATTATCTCTCCATGGCCCGGGCAAGCATTTATTTACCAAATATTTGCTTTTTTTTAAATCTCCAAGTCAGTTGCCTTTCTCCCGTCTCAAGTCTCAAACCACTACCCCCAACATCTTTTGTCTTTAGCTGAAGATGGTGTTAAGGTTTATTAATGGTTTGGGCCATTTTGGTGAGTTACTCAGTTTTCCTGGGTCTCTCCCATGTAGACATGTTATTAAACTTTGTTTGATTGTCTCCTGTTAATCTGTCTCGTGCCAATTTAATTCTTAGACCAGCCAGAAAAACCTAGAAGGGTAGAGGAAGATGTCTTCCTCCCCGACACTGGCTAATGTCTTGAGAAATTAATTTTTTAGTGTTTGATGACATAATGGATATATCACATGAGGGAAGTGATGAAATAAAATTATTTTAAGGCAAGAAAAGGAAAATTTAACATAAAATTTTCTCTGCCATTTGAACCACTCCCCCTCCCCTTTAGTGGGCATTGTGCATCTGCATTATACATTAACTAGAAGACACAGGAATGCAATGCACAGTGAGAGGCCCACGTACCACAAAAAAAAAAAAAAAAAAAAAGCAGTTTCCTCCTGGCACCAGCAAGGTAACTCCTTAGGAGATGACATTCCTTTCTGAATCCTATAAGAGGTCACAATAAGCCGCTGCCTACCTTGTTGGACTATTTAAACATTCATGATGCCACTTTGATGTATAACCCTTTGTCTCAAAAACTTCTATAACTGTGCTTTAACCTCTAGCAGGAGAACAGTCCTCAGAGCTTCCTGAAAGACTGTCTCCTGGCTTATAATCCTCAGGTTGGCTCGAATAAGGTTTTCTATTTTTCTTAGATTATTGACTAATTTTTTCATCAACAGAAGCATCAAAGATGACTCTGGTCTTCCTGTTCCAAATCAGAAACTCTCCAACTTTCCAAGCAGCAACAAGCATCCTAAGCCTGTTTTATTTTTAAATCAATTGGATTTATTTTTTAGAACTGTTTTATGTTTACAGAAAACTGAGCTGAAAATACAGCGTTCTCACAGACCCTTCCTCCCCTCCCCAAGTTTCCCCACTCTCATCTTGCATTAGTGTGGTACATTTGTAAGAATCCTAAGCCTATTATTTAAAGTATAACAAACAGCATTAAAAATGTGTATGTTGGATCATTTCTCCTCAATAGTGAGAAGTTGGGTGTGTTTGTGTTTAAGACATGAGAACCTATTGTAGAATTCCCGATAATTTCTCTGTAATGGAAAATTGAGCCATGTACCACGTTTGCCACTAGATGGAGCAGAACACTAGGAAATGCAGTGCTTCCTGTTTTGGTGGCGGAGAAAGTAGGTCAGTGAGTCAGGTTCTTTAATTACATATGTGGGTGCCTATTCCAAAGGTTGAATTTGGCCCGGGTTCACCATTTTCATAATAACAGAAGTCAGCCTAACCTTCAAGATGATTAAATTACAGTGACTAGCAGAGCATCTCTGCTTCTTCACTGGAAAATAGGAAAGATTAAAAGGAAAAATAACTGTTTTCCAAACATGACTGTCAAGGCATGAAGATTTTCAGAGATATAAATAACAATCTGCTTCTGTGTGCCATAAAAAATTGACTTCTACTGTTTAAATTATGTGGAACATTGTCTGCCTTTTCATTAGAGAATAATAAACCTTTTCATGTGAATTATGCCTCGGACAAAATGTTCAGAGATTTTCTAATTTGTGTTAAACCTCACAGTTCTGTGAGGTAGACATTACTACCATCTCCATTTCATAGATGAGCAAACAGACTCAGAGAGGTTCAGTAACTTGCCCTAAGCCTCACAGCCAGAAGCTGAAGAACCAGGCTGTGAGGTGGTGAGCAATGCTGGAACCCGCCAACAGAGTCGGAAAACTTCTTTTTCTAATCCAGGCTCTGCCTCCCATGCCTATTAGACCTTGAGGGGAAAAAATCACCCTTAAAGTCCCGATTTTTTGTTTTTCCATTTGAAAAATTATTAGATGGTCCCTAAGGCAGTCTGCCTTAAATTTAAATACACTCAATCCCTGGAGATCTTGTTAAAATGCAGGTTCTGATTCAACAGGTCTGGGGTGGCCCTGAGAGTCTGCATTTCTGACCAACTCCCCAGGGGATGCCCGGGCTGCTGATTGAAAGAACACACCATGGGGCCTTCCTATTGTGGGCAGATAATTATTAACATCTGCAAGGGATGTCCCAACACTAAGAAACGGCCAACAATGCTTGCAGTTTGCAATATTCACTGGTAGCTGTCTATTTGAAAGGAACTCTTGCTTGGCATTGATCTATATTTTTTGCATCTAGATTAGTTGGAGCCTATCAGATCCTATTAGGGAATGAAATTGTTTTTCCAGTTATCAGCCACCAGCATGTCCTTATCATTTGCTTCTTAGATTAATTGTTTTTTATTGCTGATGAATGGCACACCTGGCATCTCAGATGGAATCACCCCAGATTTCCTAGGTGACATCTGATACGAAGCCAATGTTGTATTTTTATGTCTTTGCAATGCAAAACCATAATCTTTATCTAATTACATGCCTGGACACAGGTAAGGCATCCTGTTCCCCAGATAAACAACCTCTAGATTTCTATACCCTTCCATACTGGAACATTCTTTTATCTCCTTGCATATTCCACGTGCTAGGGAGTTACTAAACCATAGCGTGTGCTTGAGATCCATTTGTCTGAGAAATTTTGCATCTACTCTATGCAGTGCTTTACAGTGTGTAAAAGCACTTTCACCTATGTTAACTCATTTGATCCTACAAAAACGTGGTGAATTAGATAGGGAGGATACCATTTTCCCCGTTGCAGAGGAAAAGACGAAGGCTCCGGAAAGGTTGTGACAGGCAGGAACACAGCCAGTGTCTCCTGACTAAACGCCAAGTGCCTTCCACTGCACTGCACAGCTCTCCTACTCTACCTCGTGTTCAAAGTGCGTGTGAGTCTGAGCAAGTAGCGTGTGGACACTGTAGCTAAAGGAAGAAGAAAGAAGGAGGTGGGGTAAGCTTGGCATCACTGTATTAGGAGAAACGAGGAAATAAGAGTAGAACATTTCAGCAGGTTGATGGCTAGGAAAAATCTTAAGTTTCCGATGACACATTTCAAGACTCCAGGTTTGGATTCTACAGACCCATAGCTTTAAAGATCATTGCCTCACTTCTAGGATGAATATCTTAAATTGGGCCCTAGTTTTAGGATCAGCAAAAGTGCACTCAAGCCTAGTTCATTCATCCTGCTCCATTTTCTACTGAATGCTGACGTGTATGAGGAAATCTAGGGGATGCAAAGATGAAGACACATTCTTGACCCTAAAAAGCTTCTTGTTTAATAGAGAGGGCTAATTATTTCAATTACTCACGTACTGCTTCATTTCGAAATACGATGTGGCACCTTGCTACGTGCCAAACACTATCCCAGGTGGAGAACAATGGCAATGAATAAGACCAGGCCCCTGATGTTTTGTTTTTCCATTTGAAAAATGATGAGTTGGCCCCTAAGGCAGTGCACCTTAAATTTAAAGGCACTCAATGCCTGGGGATCTTGTTAAAATGCAGTTTCTGATTCACTCAGTCTGGGGTATGCCTGAGAGTCTGCATTTCCAACCAGCTCCCCCAGTGATAATCACGCTGCTGACTGGAGGACCACACCTTGAAGACTTCCCTGACCTCAAAGACTTCACTTGGTCAGTATAGGATGCAGAAAAAGTCAGTACGATACATGCCATGGGGAGGGGGATGGGGGAAGGGTGCTGCCCACGTTTCCATAGAATCACAGAGAAAAGTATCTATCCCAATCTTTTTTTTTTAATATTTATTTATTTATTTGGCTGCACAAGGTCTTAGTTGTGGCATGCGGGATCTAGTTCCCTGACCAGGGACCGAACCCAGGCCCCCTGCGTTGGGAGCACAGAGTCTTAACCACTGGACCACCAGGGAAGTCCCTCTATCCCAATCTTTAAGAGTCAGGAGAAGCTTCCAAAGGGAAGGGACACTTAAGCTGATCCAAGCTGGGGTGGAGGGGAGAACATATGTGCACAGGCCTAGAAGCAATGGTGTGTGGTAGATATTTAACAGCCATCTCTCTAGAGGTAGGCAAGAAGGCCCTAGTTTGTAGAATTTGCCCATTTCCTTGATATAAATACTCCCACCATGGCCGACTTTAGGCTACCAACAGGGCATCACCAAACACATAATTGGGAAGAAATGTACACCAAACTCTCACAAGCAGGTACAAACCACTTCAGAGCATCACTGCCTAGAGGTGGAAGTATGATGCTTCTGGGGAACTCCGAGCAGTGCTGTGGGGTGGGAACTTACAGTGTGTGTGGGTGTGGGGTGTGGGGAGTGGGCAGCAGGCAGGGGAGAGGAGTGCAGGCAGAAAAGGGAGTGACGGGAGGGAAGGCTGCAAATGACCACATGCCATTTTAAAGAGTTTGGACTTCGTCCCAAGGAAAATCTGGAGTCATCAAATGGTTTTAAGAAGGGAGAGACCTTGTTGAGAGTAATATCTGTAGATTGATGGAGACAGAAGCCTGACCACAGTGCTCTGGAGTGTGAACAAGAACAGATGGAGCCAGCCTGGGGAGTGGACACTGTGCACGCAGACAACATCTATACTTACCTGCGAAGCAAAAAAATGCAAGGACGAAAGTAGAAACTGTTGGGTAACTTGAAGCCTAAAATCCCTGATTCGGGGAATTTTTTTTTTTAATATGAAAAAAAAGTGTTTATGTTTAAATGAATATGACAAAGAGCCAGTAGAGAGGAGCAGGGACCACTGATGAAGGGAGGTCTCTGAGGCAGGTAAGGAAGAGACCCCAAGTTCAGATGACCTAGTACAGGATAGAGTAATATAAGGACCATGAGATTAAGCACATTTTATTAATGCTAAAAAAAATTCAAAGTAGTGCTCAGAGGGCAAGCCCCTTGTCTGTTCTATTCAATGCTGCCTCCCCAGCACCTGGAACAACGCCTGGAACATGGTGGGTGCTCGGCAAGTATTTGCCGACGGAATTAATGCATGAACAGATGAGAGGAACCACCGATTAGGCACACACTTTGTGCCAGGACTGTGAGAATGAACAGTGGATTGAGCCGGTGCCCTCAACAGTGAAAGCGCAGAGTCATAATCACTGGACTGCCAGGGAATTCCCGCATGTGCTCTTTAATTCTTACAACTGCTCTACGAGGTGAATGTTTACTTCCACTTTACAGATGAGGAAAGAGAAGTGCAGAGAGATTTAGAAATTAAAGAGTTCAGGATGTGGCACCCCAAAATATATTGCTTTGGTATGTTGATCATTTTGAGCCAAAGGCATTTGAGAAACAGCAGGTGTGAGAGAAGGGCTCTCTGATCTACACTTTTCTACCTGAAAACAGAACATAAAATTTCCTAGGAGGAAGTTGCCCTTGCTGTACCAGGAAGAGAACATCCTTGTCCCCAGAGCCGGGGAATCGACATTGAAATGTACAATTGGTCTGTACAAACAAGCTTATTGAAATAACCCTTATCTTCCACAACTTCCCCTCATGTATCTCCTAGTCGCTTCCCCACGACTTACTGCGCCAGCCCAAACCCCTTTGTCTGGTCATTTCTTCAAAAGTTATCATTTCTTTGTCTAAAAGGTATAAAAGCTTCCTGCTCTGGTCACATCTTTGGGTTGTCATTCTCTTGTGAATGTACATGTAATATCTGATTAAAACGTGTACACTTTTTTCCTGTTATTCTTGTGTCAGTTTAATTCTCAGGCCCAGCTGGAGCCGCTAAGAGAGTATAGAATTTTTTTCCTCCCCTGCGCAAACTTGCCCATGATCACACAGCTAATGAGCAGATGTGGGATTGAATCCAAGTCAGTCTGATTCAAAGCCGTGCTTTTAATAATGATGATGATTTTAAACGTCTGGCTTTTAAACATTCTATCACTTTGCCACTTTACCATATTAGCGAAGTGGCCTGAACTCACTCCAGACCAATTGAATCAGAATTCCTGGAGGTGGGACCCAAGCGTCCATATAGTTTAAAATTTTCTTCAGATGAATCTAATGTGCAGAGAAGTTTAGCCCCTACTTCATTAGCTCATTTCCTAATTTGAGGTTATAGATATTATCTACCTGCCATTTTATTTTGAAGGAAAACTTTTGCAAGTACACCAGACAAAACATTCACCTTATTTTCATCAGGTAAGTAGAGTACCAGGCACACAGTAAGTGTCCTGTAATTGGAAAGTGTTGGCTGTCATACTAATCCAATACCTTTATAGAGAAATATTAAATATTTGAAGTAAAAATTGAAAATATTTGAGAAAGGAAAATGAAAACTTGTGATACCTTGCATCAGTCGAATAAGTATAAATAAGCTAATTACAGAGACAGGAGAACATAGCAGTTGAGCATGCAGCGTGTGGTGCCACAAATCCCAGCTCAAATGCTCACTAACTGTGTGACCTTTGGCAAGTTATTTAACCTCTCTGTGCACTAGTTTCCTCTCCTGTAAAATGGAGTTGCTGATAGTACGTACTTCATAGGATTGTTTAGAGAATGAAATGAGTTAATATGTGTAGCCACACGCAGCACAGAAGCATTGTGTCGGTCAGGGTTTTAATCGCCTATCTTGCCCTACTAGAGTAAGAAAATTTTGTTTGTTTTCTTCCCGCTATATCTCCTGTCCTTAGAACAGAGCCTGCCACAATGTGGCCTTCCGTAAATGCTTATTATTGTTATTTTTTAAATAAGATAATTATGTAAAATAAATGTCCAGAATGTGTGTATACCACTCAAAATTATTCATTGAATCTAAAGCTAAAAACTTTAAATTTACTCCTAAATCATGTTGACATCATACTTGTAGAGGAACTTGGTAAGCCACTCTAAAATTAAGAAACTGGGGACTTCCCTGGCAATCCAGTGGTTAAGGCGCTGCGTTTCCACTGCAGGGGCACGGGTCCAATCCCTGGTCAGGGAACTAGGGTACTGTGTACCACAAGGCACAGCCTAAAGTAAAAGAAAGAAAGGGATAGTACCATTTTAAAAATATGATTAGATAGTCAAACCTTAAATTTTACATATGTTATCATCCAAATAATATTGGTCGTGGGTTAAAATAAAAATATGCGAAAATGAAAATAGTTGAATATTAAGATTATAGAATTGCAGTGATTTTACCCTTTTTCTCAGTTTTCTTTGTTATTACATCATCATTTTATACACTATCTGTTTTTCCCTACTGTTATTAAACTGACAACAGTTTCTGCTCTTGAGAAGGAGAAAGAAAAGTCAGGAAATATTCCAACTGTTGAACTGCACTGAATAGTTTAATGCTGCCCTTTTAATGGCTGGAAATTTTTCATGGCATGGCTCCAGCCCCTCCACTACTTGTGAAAATGCCACTTAGGGAACTTCTGCTTTATGAGCAATTCATAACCCTTAGGGAAGTTGGAGCAAAGAAATGTACAATGTGCCTATGAGTCATCCTTCAAATACTTGTATTTTCTTCAATAAGCCTCTGTAATGGGAAAAAAAATATCATTCCATACAAGCTTCTGAGACCCGTTATCACTTTGTGGCTTGAGTAACCCTTGGAGACAAGGCAATCTAGCGGCTAGACAGCCTGGAGACAGCTTCCAGACCAATCAACTCCCTGGAAACAGTTTTTGGACCAATCAACCACCTAGAAACAGTACCTGGACCAATCACCATTTTCTAAGAACTATTTCTCCTAAAATCTGACAACGCTGCCTTGCAGAGACATAAAATGTACCTGAATTATTTCTATGCTGACCTCACGTGTCCTAGTCCATCTGGCGGCCTATTTGACAAGTACCTGGAACTCTGTGCCCCTCAATGGAATTCATTCTGTACCGAATAATTTTTTTTAGCCACATCCTTGTGGAATGAAGTAAGGTAAATACATTTCAGAATATATCATTTTGTACATTGTAGTGGTTTTGATGTTATTTTTATGAGTGTTTTCAAATCACACTAGGTGGTTGTCCATGTTGGCTGCACCTTAGAATCACCTGAGGAGTTTTTAAAATTCTGATGCCCAGGCCTCCCCCTAGACCAATTAAATCAGAATTTATGTCATCAGTATTTGTTAAAGTTCCACAGATGATTCTAGTGTGTCTTAAGTTGAAAACAACTGCTTAACTAGATCTTAACTAGGTTAAAAGCTCGCCATTTCTTGTATTTTGCTTTATCTCACCCCACGCAGCCTAGTACAGTTTTTCTGCCAAAACTAGGCAACCGGTTGATAGTAAAAACACAGGGAGTTACAGACAGGTACCTGGGATTGGGGGTAAGATCAGAATTACATCATCCTCTGAGCTGAGGATGGAGTTTGTAAGAGCTTGTTATTCTGGACTCAGATCCGTGTTTGAGGTCCAGCTCTATCACCACCCAACTCTGTCCTAAAGTAAGTTAATCGTAAAATGGGGAAATAAAAGTATCTATTTGAAAGGGTGTCATAAGGATTATACTGAATAATGTAAGGAAAGCACTTAGCTTGACCCTCGGTACATGCTCCAGGAATAGCAAACTAAGAATAAATGCAAAATGATTGAGATGACCCACTTGCAAAAGTAATCCTTCCTAAGAGCTGATTTGTACAATTCGTGGAGGAGTTGAGAAAGTAACCACAGTCACAGTGTTCAAAATGTATCCTCAGGCCTGCTAGTTAACTAAACAGAAATGGATTCTTATCAACCTTCCTGGAATTTGAACACTTCAAGTGACGTTATAGTAATGGAAGTGTCATTGCCTGCACAGACTATAAAAAAGAAAACACTATAGAGATAGAAAAAAAGAAATGAAAAAAGAGGCAGAGAGAGTTTATGGTGCCTCTCTCTAGCACCGTATGGAAGAAAGAACCTATCTTCCGTGGTGGGAGCATTTTTGACCCAGTTTTGGGAGACTTTCCTGGATTATAGGAATAAGAAATTGTACAGCTACTCCAGCTATAACTTGATTCTCTAGAATCAATAGGCCCTTTTGGAAGCAGAAATTCCCTGGGGAACACCAAGCCTTATCTAATCACAGAGCCTCCTGGATCTGCGAGTTACAACCACAGAGCAGCCGGATCTTTCGTCCTCAAGAAATCCCTCTCAAAACTCAAAGTGTAGGAGGGAAAGGTTTTTGAAACTTAACCACATTTACATTTCAGTTTGTTGGGGCAGGAACTTCTCCTTTTGATTAACCTCTGTTAGTCACAATAATAATGCCAGCTCCAATGTACATCAAGGATTTGATTCCTCCAGCATCTAAAAGAAGCCTTCCGGGCTTCCCTGGTGGCGCAGTGGTTGAGAGTCCGCCTGCCGATGCAGGGGACACGGGTTCGTGCCCCGGTCCGGGGAGATCCCACATGCCACAGAGCGGCTGGGCCCGTGAGCCATGGCCGCTGGGCCAGCGTGTCCGGAGCCTGTGCTCCGCAACGGGAGAGGCCACAGCAGTGAGAAGCCCGCGTACCGCAAAAAAAAAAAAAAAAAAAAAAAAGCCTTCCACTATTGGCTTATGATATTTCATTTTTGCAACCTGCCCTTCCACCCACATAGGAGTTTCACAAATATGTATCATTGGTCATGAGTGAAATTGGAAATTTCTCCTACTACCAATATACAAGGAGGGACTAAACTCATTGTAAAAACTGAAGGCCATTTTTATTATATCATCTAGGAAATAAAGCATTATTTAATGAATTCAAACTATTTTCTAAATGATACCTTTGTGTCCTCAATGTTATTGCAGCCCCTTAACAAGTTTTTCTTTTTTTTTTTTTGCGGTACGCGGGCCTCTCACTGTTGTGGCCTCTCCCGTTGCGGAGCACAGGCTCCGGACGCGCAGGCTCAGCGACCATGGCTCACGGACACAGCTGCTCCATGGCATGTGGGATCTTCCTGCACCGGGTCACAAACCCGTGTCCCCTGCATCGGCAGGCAGACTCTCAACCACTGCACCACCAGGGAAGCCCCCACAAGTTTTTCTTAATGAATAGTATTCCTGTGGCTTGAGAAGGCTAGTATAGCAGTCCAGATGCATAATTTATTTCCCAGGACATGGATAACATAGGGTGAAATTTTCTAATTTGTCGTGCATGTACACTACAAATGGGATTATACAATGACAATTTTTTCATACATTGTCCAGTCATTCCAGTCACATTTGTTGACATGACTGTCATTTTTCCCATTGGATTCCCCTGGCACCTTTGTTGAAAACTAATTAACTGCGAAAGTGTGAGTCTGCTTCTGGATTCTATTCTATTCCATCAGTCTACTTACATCAATAGCACTCTGTCTTGATGACTGTAGCTTTTTAGTAATTCTTGACATCTCAAACGTTGTCCTTTTTCAAGCTATTTTAGCTATTCTCTGTCCTTTACAATTTCACATAACCTTTACAGTCAGCTTATAAATTTCTTTTTAAATAATCCTGCCATGATTCTGATTGGGATGGTTTTGACTGTGTACATCAGTTTATGGAGGGTTGACATCATAATAATATGAAGGCTTCTAATCATGAGCAATTTCCGCTCCGTTTTTTTAGATCTTTAATTACTACTGAAAAATAGTATTTTTCAATATAGATGTTTTGCACATTTTTTGTAAAATTTGTTCATTCCTGAGTATTATGTTTTGATGCTCTCATAAATGGTTTTTTTTTAAATTTCACATACGGCCCAGTAGCTTAAAATATATCTTGGTGGATGTCCGATGTGAACTTGTAAAGCATGTATACACTGCAATTGTTGGGTCATCTACATATGTCAATTAGGTCAAGTTCGTAAGAATGTTATTCAGATCTCCTATATCCTTATTGATATTTTTGTCTATTTATTCTATCACATCTCTTCTCAAAAGAGAAATATTAAAATCTCCAAGTATGACTGCAGATCTACTCCTCTCTTGTCAATTTTTGTTTTCGTATACTTTGATACTCTGTTATTAGGTGATCACACACTTGGGATTGTTATGATTTCTTGATTGATTGACCTTTTGTTATTACAATATCATTCTTTATTCCTGGAAATATTCTTTGTCTTTAAATTTACTTCGCCTGATATATAGAAATACTAGCTTTCTGATGCTTAGTGTTTGCATGGTATAGAGTAATAGTTTAAAAATTAAAGAGGGTAAAAAGATCTATCTATGTCTCTGTATTTAAGTTCATCTCTTGTAAACAGCATATAGTTGGGTCTTGCTTTTTATCCAGGCTGACAATCTCCATCTTTTAATTGAAGAGTTCAGTCCCTTTATATTTGGTGTGTTTATGTTATAGGTAGATTTCAGTTTACCATCTTGCTATTGTTTTTTACTTGGTCTTCCTTTGGGTTGAAGTTTTTTGTTTTGGTTTTCTTCTTTCATTTTTTTGTGTGTGTGTGTGTGTGTATTCTAGCTTATCTCCTCTTTTGGCTTTTTAGCTAATATTTTTAAAGTGATTACTAAAGATTACAATTACATCCTTAATTCATCACAATCTACCTTGAATTGATATTATACCACTTCATGTATAATGTAAAGGCCTTATAAGAGTACATCATAATAATTTTTAGTAAAAGTTGTATCTTTTTTGAAACTTCAAATTTTTACGTACATATTTATCAAAGCCCATCAAATGGAATACTTAAGATGTTTGCATATCACTGTATATGACTTTTACCACACACACAAAAAGAACCATGAACAAATATTAAACTCTAGATAATGGTATGCATACTGAAGTGTCCAGGGATGAAGTTGACTGAGGTCTCCAACTACTTTAACATGCATCAAAAAATAAGATGGGGCTTCCCTGGTGGCGCAGTGGTTAGGAGTCCGCCTGCCGATGCAGGGGACATGGGTTCATGCCCCGGTCTGGGAAGATCCTACATGCCGCGGAGCGGCTGGGCCCGTGAGCCATGGCCGCTGAGCCTGCGCGTCCAGAGCCTGTGCTCCACAACGGGAGAGGCCACAGCAGTGAGAGGCCCGCATACCGCAAAAAAAAAAAAAAAAGATGGACTGGGGACTTCCCTGGTGGTCCAGTGGTAAAGAATCCACCTTCCAGTGCAGGGGACAAGAGTTCAATCCCTGGTCGGGGAACTAAGATCCCACATGCTGTGGGACAGCTTAAGCCCCCACGCCTCAATTAGAAAGCCAGCGTGCCACAAACTACAGAGCCCATGTGCCCTGGAGCCGGCACGCCACAACTAGAGAGAGAAAACCCACACGCCACAAATAGAGAGAAGCCCACGCACCGCAACGAAAGATCCCACATGCCTCAACAAAACCCCACGTGCCACAAGGAAGACCTAATGCAGCCAAAAACATAAATGAATAAATAAGATGGACTGACGGACAGCGAGGAGAATGCCTAGATGGACAGATATGTGATAAAGCAAAGAGAGCAAAACATTAATGGTAGAATAGACGATTCTTTCCATTTTTCTCTTTGTTTGAAAATTTTTGTAATAAAATGTTGGATAAAAATGCTGATCTTCGGGCTTCCCTGGTGGCGCAGTGGTTAAGAATCTGCCTGCCAATACAGGGGACACGGGTTCGAGCCCTGGTCTGGGAAGATCCCACATGCCATGGAGTAACTAAGCCCGTGTGCCACAACTACTGAGCCTGCACTCTAGACCTGCAAGCCACAACTACTGAGCCCATGCACCATAACTACTGAAGCCCACGCGCCTAGAGCCCATGCTCCGCAACAAGAGAAGCCACTGCAATGAGAAGCCCACGCACTGCAACCAAGAGTAGCCCCCGCTCGCCGCAACTAGAGAAAGTCCACGCACAGCAACAAAGACCCAACACAGCCAAAAATAAATAAATAAATTTATTTTTTAAAAAGCCAATCTTCTAATTTGGCATGAAAATTAAACTTTAATCTATTTTGTAATGTCAATTAATGACACACCGAAACCTTAAGGGCAGAAAAAATTTCACACATAAACTGTTCTGGTCATGGCCTTCCACCCTAGCCTAGCCCAGTGAATCCTTAACCCTGGTTTTTGGTTTATTTTTCTTAATTTTTAAAAATGTTTTTTTAATTTTTAAAAATGTTTATTTATTTATTCTTTTCTTTTTCTTTTGGCCATGCCATGCAGCTTGCGGGCACTCAGTTCCCCAGCCAGGACTTGAACCTGGGCCCACGGCAGTGAAAGCACCGAGTCCTAACCACTGGACTGCCAGGGAAGTCCCTCCTTGACCTTGTTAATTCCAGACCTGGCCTGAACCCTAAATTCATCACAGTTGCAAGGCTGTACAAGGTCTCACCCTTGCCTCTCCTTCCAGTCTCACCTAGCACCCCTCTTCTCACTCTGCACGCCAAGCACATGAAACTTTCAGTTCCCTGAATGCCCTGGGATTGATCTTGCCTGAGGCCTCAAAGCCTCCACGTAAACTGTTTCCTTGCCTGGAATGCTGCCCTCCCTAACCCTCTCCTTCTTTTGGAAAAATCATGCTCACCATTTAGGTTTCAACAGAAATATCATTTCCCCAGTAAAGCAATCCCTCCTCTCCCAAAGGAGGTCAGGTTCCTGTCCTGGAGGAACTATGCGAAAGCACCTCCCAAGGCCTGAACTGCCCTGAAGCCAGCACAGAGCCATGGAGTTTCCTGCTCAAAGAAAGAAGGTTGGGACCTTTGTAAGTTGCTCTTAAGCAAGGCATTCCCCTTCTCAGAATGAAGAAGTGTGTATAACACCTAAAAATCCCCAATTAAAAGCTGTTTTGGTTTAGAAATCATGCTTGCTTCCTTTTCATGTTATATCATAAGGAGAGAAATATGCCCCCTCAGTGCCCTAAATGAGAGAAGAGAGTTGTGATTGGATATTACCCTGGACCCACAAGTTCTACCCTCAAGAAGCAATGAAATGGGCCAGAACACCAGCACCACACACACACACACGCGCGCGCACACACACACACACACACACGACAGTAGGACAGTAGTCAGTTAGTTTGTGCAGTAGCTCATCAGCAGTCTGTGAGCTAAACCTCCTTGCTGGCTCCCTTCCACGCCACTCTGTCCAGTCGCCAGCTGTAGAGCCATCCGTGCATGTGCAAAGCTCCACCTTCAGTCAGAGGTCTAGAAGCAGTGCCTTTATAACAATCGTGATAAACTGGAGTCACAGGGAACAGAGAGCCAGTGAAAGCCTTGGCTTGGTTACTACCTTTTGGTGCCCTGAGTTGTCTGTCTCGTTAGAAGCAAAAGACCTAGAGCCAGACCTGATTCTGATAAGAGAAGGGAAGCAGCTCCAAATTTGACAAAGCCCAGAACAGCCTTCAACTCCATAGCTCCCATCCCCCCTGCACTTCTCTTTGTAAAACAGACTCCGTCCTTTCTTCAGTGTTCCTCTTCCCATCAGAATCTAAGTTCCATGAAGGCAGAATCACGTCTGTCTTGCTCCCTGTGGTATCTCAGCAGGTAGCTCAGAATAAGACCTCTATAAATATTCATTGAAAAAAGGAATCTCTGTCTCTTCTTCATTATAATATCATTCTGTATCTTAATCCTAAATGCCATCTTATTGTGTGCATTCTGCACTGCATTCATTCATTTTTTTCTTTCATTTAATCACTTATTTAACTGACATTCATACAACACCTGCTAAGCTCTGAGGAAGCAAGTGTTAGTATTACAGATTCCTTATCCTTAAGAAGCTCATAATCCATAAGAAGCCCACAGAGAGTAAAGAGTCCACCACCATCTGACGCAGAAGTGCCACAACAGAGGGTAGGAAGGGAACGACAGACATGAAAAGCAAAATAGCAATGAGGAACTCTCTCTCCTATCAAATTAGCAAACATAAAAGTAAAAGAGTAATAGTCAATCTCTCCTTGGTCCTTCCTAACAGAATCCCAAATTTTCTTTGGGTGTTCATGCCTCATCTATGCAGTCAGATGACTCAAGAGAAGTTGACTTTATCCTGGGATCCAAAGGCTGATTCCAAATAAACCAAAGATCATAATCCTATTTGGTGGGTGGCCAGTGATTGGTTCAAGAGCCCAAGCTTGGACTTCCCTGGTGGCCTGACAATGTACGGGACATGGGTTCGATCCCTGGTCTGGGAAGATCCTACATGCCATAGGGCAACTAAGCCCGTGAGCCACAGCTACTGAGCCCGCGAGCCACAACTACTGAGTCCATGTGCCGCAACTACTGAAGCCCATGCGCCTAGAGCCCATGCTCCGCAACAAGAGAAGCCACCGCAGTGAGAAGCCTGCGCACTGCGACGAAGAGTAGCCCCTGCTCGCCGCAACTAGAGAAAGCTGGCACGCAGAAACAAAGACCCAACGCAGCTAAAAATAAATAAATAAATTAGTTTAAAAAAAGAAAAGACCTCAAGCTTAAGGTTAGAGTTAGATTCCCTCAGGAACAATTCTACGTCCAGGAAAAAGCACATTACCTAAAAATGGCCCAATCAGACTGAAAAGTGGAACTTTATTCCATCATTAGGGTAGCATTTCTCCCCCTCACGAGCAAGGAAGCAGGCTGCCCCAACCTGTGATGTGAGGGGGCCCTGAGGACGATGTTAGCCCATGCGGGGAATGGGGAGCAACTGCAGATATGAGATAACTACAGAAAACTAGGGTAGAAACTCAAATTATAGCATGCCCGGAGCCTGCCCTACTTCTGTGGTTCCCACTATAGCAGTGATTATCATACATTCCTTATTGTTTAAGACAATCTGAGTTGGTTGTTAACTTGGATCCAAAAGTATCCTAACTGAAAAAGTAAAGGTATTGTGAAACTGTGTAACATAGGAAATGTTTATGCCAATACTACTAACCCCCAAAAAGTAGACTCTACCAAATAATACACACATAGTGATTACAGCGATATTTTTAAATCTATGAGAATAGTTATAAAAATACTAACAATGATTGTATTTGGATAGATGTACTATTGAGGAATAATTTTTAGATCTCACAATTGTCTATAATACATATATGTTACTGATATAGTGAAAATATATTTGAAGATTTAGTGGAAACGTAGAGGAATGAACACCTAACTCTATCTAGAGAAGCTGGAACAGGCTTTACAAGGAAGTGATGGGAGCTGATGCTGTCAGGAATGTCATTCACCAGAGGAAAGAGAGAAGCAATTCTAGGTCATACTCACTTCCTTTGTTAGATTTGGGCAGATAAATTAACTCCTACCAGCCTCAGGGTCCTCATTTTAAACTAGGGATAATATGACCTACCTCACAGTTTTGGTTGGAGATGATGATGGTGATGATGATGACTGATGTTATGTCAGAGGCAGAGTCATGATAGTGCATGGCTGGTTCAGGGAGATTAGAATATTTTAGTATGTTTGGACCACAGGACACATGGCAGACCTGGAGCAGTAGCCAGATCGTGAAGGGCCTTGTATGTCCTACGGGAGATAGAGCTTCCAATAAGCTTGAAGCTTTATCCTGTTCGGGAAAGTGAGATTCAGATGTCACTGGAGATTGTTCTTGGATTCCACCTGGTCCCACTGTGGCTGCTTAGAAATGTACTGAGGCTGCTTCACCCCATCCCTAATACCAACCTGAGAAAAGGCAGAGGTAAATACCCCCAGGGCAGGGTACGTTCCTACCGTGAGAAAGTTAATTCATAGTTTGCACCAACAAGCTGTCAGCAACACAGAAGAGCTATTGGCCTCTGAGAACAACTGGCCATTCTGAGAGGGGCTGGGATGGTCTCTTCTCAAAGGACATTGGTCCGGTGGTAGCATCAGCATAGGGTGCCTTTATGGGAACTCAAGGACAAGGAAAGCTTGGCTTTCCCTTGGGGAGGATGCTGCCAAGTCTTGTTTTGTTTTTTGTGTTTTTAAATTTTTTTATTGAAATATAGTTGATTTATAATGTCATGTTAGTTTCAGTTGTACAGCACAGTGATTCAATTATATATACATAAAATATCAATGTATATAATCATATATATTCTATTATATATTTTTTAAATATATTCTTTTTTAGATTCTTTTCCTTTATAGGTTACTACAAAATATTGAGCATAGTTCCCTGTGCTATACAGTAGGTCCTTGTTGGTTATCTATTTTACATACAGTAGTGTATATATGTTAATCCCAAACTCCTAATTTATCTCTCCCCCCCACCCAAGTCTTGTTTTGTGATGCACAACATTTACCAGATTGGAAATTATACCTTTTTGCCTGTGGTGTTTAGAGCATCTTTTCACCAACTCCATCACCCTTTCAACAATCACGTTACTTGCCAAGGAATTTGCTTTTCTCCTGTAGTTTAGTGGTTCTTCCCTCTTGTGGAGCCACAGACATTTTTGAGAATGTAATGAAGGCTACACACCCTCTCCCAAGAAATGGACATATTCACGTCATTTGTCTTCACATCTTCAAAGGGTTCCTGGTCCCTTGTCCATACATCTGCCTAATGTCTGTGGACCATAGGTTAAGGACCTCTGCTGAAGAGGATGGTGAGTCTTGGAAGGGTTCTTTAAGAGAGGGAGTGGCCAATTACTCCAGTAGTGCTACGGAAATGGATGAGGAGGTAGATGGAGTGAAGATGAGACTGCAGTCAGGAACACCACTCATGAGGCCACAGACCTGGACTCCCCTGGCGGTCCAGTGGTTAAGACTCCGAGCTTCCAATGCAGGAGGTGCCGGTACAATCCCTGGTTGGGGAAGTTCCGCATGCTGAACAGTGCGGCCAAAGGTCCACAGGCCTGAACTAGAACAGTGTCAATAGCAAAAGAGAGAAGGTGGCAGCTTGGAGAGGAAGCATATACGGTCTTTGTCAGGAGATATGTGGAGGGTGGGTGAAGAGCACTTGAACGAGAGGATGGGTTTGGGGAATCCTCGCTTACCTTCAGTCAACATGGTTGAAGCTTTGGGACGCCAGTAGAGTCAATTCTAAGCTGCATAACATTTAGGTCTCCACATGCCCTCTCCCCACAAACACAGCAACCAAAATTTCCAATCTGGCAGAGATTTATGATCTATAATAGTTTGTCTTTTTTTTTTTGCGGTACGCGGGCCTCTCACTGTTGTGGCCTCTCCCGTTGCGGAGCACAGGCTCCGGACGCGCAGGCTCAGCAGCCATGGCTCACGGGCCCAGCCGCTCCGCGGCATGTGGGATCTTCCCGGACCGGGGCACGAACCCGTGTCCCCTGCATCGGCAGGCGGACTCTCAACCACTGCACCACCAGGGAAGCCCTATAATAGTTTTTTAAAAATGAAAATAACAGAATAAATTTACTGAAAGTTCTGGCCCTCTGGAAGTACCCTCCATAATAAATCTCCTGTATCAACTCTAAAAAAAGAAAAGAAACAATTTCTCAAAAAGCATCATTTTATATTCTAACAGAAATCTATTGTTTTTGATAATGTTAGTTGAAACAATCAGTTTTCGAAAGAACATAGAATAATTCTACAAAGATTTATTACCGATATGGATTTCCTTTTTTAACTTAATGACTCACCAGCAAAATCCTTTAGAATTGGAAGGCTCTGTACTTGGTATGAGTGCCGAAGTTAGTCACTGACTTATTCCCCTGAGTATAATTTGGAAGAAACCGCTGTGTAAATCTGAATACTGTAAACCTGTAAATCATGAATCTTTTCAAATCTAGTTTCCCTATTAATAGTGCCTAATGTTTGAGAGTAAAATCACTAATGTGGTGGCGAGGAGAATATGGGATCTTTACTGTGCTAAACGTCTGTGCAAAAACTTCTACTGAACCTACATTCAGAGGATCAGCTGCAGATTCAGCACGGATGAAAGCAGAGGACCAGGCCCTGGGGCCGGTGGACCTAACTTTTTGACCACTATTACAAGGACTGATGCCTTGAGGTTGGGTAATATTCTTAAGAGTTCCAGAATTTATCACAGGAAAGGGACGCTAAAAAGGAAAGTCATTCTTGAGTTAAATGTTTTGTTACAGAATGTGCTGAGTGTCGTGAAGGCCATGTGCATGGTGCTGATAATGTCTGATGGGGGAATGACTTGATCTAGGAAAGTTGGAGGAATCTTCTCTCTCTTTCTTTTTTGTTTTTGGAGGAATTCTCTCAGTTATCCATTGCTGCACAACAAACTACTCCAAAATGTAATAACTACAAATAACAGTCTTGAAGAAGAGGAGACTTTTACTTGCTCACAATTTTGTAATTTGGGCTCAGCTGGTCCGTTCCCCTACTGGTCTTGTCGGGGGTCACTCGCGCGCTGCATGCAGCTGGCACATAGGTTGGGACACAGCTAGGATTCTCTTGTGTGGTCTCTCCATTTGGTGTCTCCAGCAGGGGAATCAGACCTTTGATATGTCAGCCCAAGCCTTCCAAGAGCACAAAAGCGGAAGATGCTTTTCTTAAGGATTAGGCTTGGAACTGGTGCAGCACCATTAGGTGCTGAATTCTGTTGGTTACAGCAGTCACAGTGCCAACCCAGAGTCGAGGGGAGGGGACTACACAAGGGCACGAATACTGGAAGGTGTAATTCATCAGGGGCCACGTTGTAACAAACTACCAGGGTAACACTAGCTAGAGATCTGGAAGGTGAGTAGGAGTTAACTGGGCAAAGAGGATGGAAGACTGTTCCAGGCAGGGGAAATGGTACCTGCAAAGCAATTACAGCAGAGGGGCACGAGAGCTTCTAAGTGACTGAAAGAAAACCAGTGTAGCTGGAGTGCAGAAACCCAGGGGAGAGTGCTTACAGGCAGGAAAGACCATGCCATGCCATTATACCCCTTAGCTATCCTCTGTGGGCAAGTGGTAAAATCCCAAGGGAAACTGGCTTAAGCAAAAACAATGAAATCAACAGAAACAAAAAGAGAAAGAGAGGGAGAGAATTTATTAGTTCATGTTCCTGAAAAGGCCAGGGCACACTTCATTCCAAGTATGGTTGTATCCAGGGCTCAGACGGTATCACCAGAATTTGTCTGCCTCCGTCTCTTAGCTCTGCCTTCTTCTTGGTTGCCTTTGCTCTCAGATAGCTTCTGAAGCTCTAGGCTTATGTCCTCCCAGATTTAAGTCCTATAGAAAAGAGAGCTCCTTTCTCCCTCTGACTTAACAGTCAGCCAGTGTTCCAGGATGGTATCAGAATCAGTCTGAGGCCCAAAAGGAATCAGATGGCACACTCCAATTAGCATAATTTTAAAAGAATTCATTTACAAGAGGACTATTCAGGGCTGTGCTGGAGCTGGCCCATAGCAACTTATAAAAGCTGACTCAACATTTCCTCCCAACTCCGTGTTCAGTGACTTCACACTGGTAGCTTGAAATGGGCCATGATGGGAATATTTACACCATGGCAATTGGCAAGTGCTACAAATTAAGGCTCTGTCCCACCCCACTGCCACCCCCCACTGCAGCTGCTTACCAGCACATCACTAGACTATTTACAAAGGTGTGGGAGAAGTATAGGGATCCTTCAAGGACACAGGACTAATAGCATGAGAGGTCCAAAGGAACAGGGGGAGAGAGAGGTTACTAGAATCCAGGAGACAGGAGTGGTGACACCAGTAGTCTAAGGGATATCACAGGAAAGGAGCTGGAGGATAAATATCCCGACCTTATTTTCTGCACCAACGAGGGTAACGTCGTTTTATAGATTCTGGAAAGAAAAAGCTAAAATGACATAATCAGTTGTTAAATCAATCCATATTATTGGAATTTAGAGTATTTAGCTGCCAATTTATTTGCCTAACACCAAAAAGTATGGTGTTGGCTTTAGAAAGTCCCCGTCCTTTCCTTGCTGGAAACTCCCATGGCCTGACAGTTCAGGAGCCAGTCCTTTCTTGCCATGAACTTCCTCCTTCCACTGGTTTCAGATTCACTTCTATATATAAGCTTAAGAACGGCCACTGATAGGGGAATTTAGTATATAACAAAATGGTGTTTTAAAACATTAGAGAAAAGATAAAGTATTCAATAAATAGCATTGAGACAATTGTCTAGTCATTTGGAAAAAAAAAAAATCAGGTCCCAACTCATACCAAGATCATATGTTAAATGTCCTGAAAACAATCTGTACAATAATTCCCACTTTTCTGTGATCCTTATTCTCTCCATAGCTTCCTTTTGCGATTTTTTTTGAAGCAGATAACTTTGTGTAAAATATATTAAAAAGATTAAAACGTACGTAAGAAAATAAATCATTCCCTTGCGGTAAACATCATTAAGGCCATCCGTTCTATTCAATCCAAAAGTTTAGTTGATGAGGCTACTTATATGTGTAATTCAAAAGCATTCCGAAGGAGACGAATCCAAATGATGAGATTTTTATTTTTCTTCTCTTCAAATTCCATTCAAGGGCACTGTTTATTTTAACAGGGACATGCAAATTTTACAGATGTAGAATTGTAAGAAGCTGTATTTGGAGAACCTGAGTTAGTAGACACCATATTCTAATGTGTTCAGCAATGATTTGTGCCTCTTAGATGTACTTCAGGCCTCTGCTGGCTTGCTGGACCCCTAATCCAGCTCTGCCTGCAGAATTTATATTTTTGGTAGGCACAACCTCTTGGAATTATGAATTCTATATTTTAATGTATGCTATATAAAGAGGTATTTCCTTTTATTTTTATTAGAAAGACAGTCAGGCTTCAAGGAATGTTACCTATTTTTATTTTTTCAGATTTGAGAAAATAATCCAGGATTGTCCTTCATGAATATAAGACTTAACTTTTTTTGCAAATAGCATCTTTTTATTTTTAACCACCATACCTAATTCCTTCTGCCCTTGATCATTTTTAATGTCCTCTCTGGGTCTTTTCTAGCTCTATTATATCTTTGAGAGACCAGAACCCTATGAAATATTCATCATATAAAATATTCCAGAGCCAGGCCCTCCTTCACTTACAGTCAGCTCTCTTTTTCTACAACCGTCTCCAGACCTGTTTTCAATCATTCCCCGGACACATTTCCCAGACCTGTGCTTGCCAGGGCCAGAACCTTATTTGAGAGTCCACAACTGGTCCCTCCATTCTGACACGAACTGAATCCAACCAAAACAAAAATCACACTTGAGACCATAATTTTTCCTTCATCAGATATTTATGGTAGTTTTAGGATGTGCCACGCATGGTGCTAGGTATGTGATCGTGGGGATAGTGGGTGTTTTAATATATTGATAAGAAGCAGCAGACTCCTTGACTTTTCCTTGGCAGAGAGGACCTTATTGAACCGGGTTTTGTCTCTGTCTGCTCACTGGTACAGTTTGGTACCCAAGCCTTGGCCCTCCTGAGGTAAATGCAATTTGAAGAAGGATTTATTCACACTCATCACACACACAAAAAAGCATCAGACCCTAAGAAACACACAGTCTAATGGGGAAGACGTATGAATTAAAAACTGTATAGAGACTAGATATAGATATGTAAGTGTTATGGGATTCACCCCATCTCTAGGAAGTTGTGTTCGTTTCCTATTAATGCTGTAGCACGTTAACACACAGTGGTTTAATTCAACACAAATGTATTCTCTTATGGTTCTGGGGGTCAAAAGTCAGAAATGAGTCTTAAAGGTTAAAATGAATGTGTTTGACAGGCCTGGTTCTTTCTGGAGGCTCCAGAGGAGAATATGTTCCTCGTCACTTCCAGCTTTTCGAGGCTGCCAGCATCCTTTGGCTCATGGCTGCATCACTCCAATCTCTGCTTCCACCATCACACTGCCTTCTTCTCTCACTGACCTTCCTGTCGTCCTCTTATAAGGCCCCTTGTGATTACTCAGACCCACCTGGATAATCCAGGATACTCTCCCAGCTCAAGATCCTTAACTTAATCACATCTGCAAAGTCCCTTTCCTATGTAAAATAAAACCTAATATTCTTTTTTTTTTTTTTTTTTTTTTTTTTTC
>NW_006793169.1:82579-125394 GCF_000442215.2 Lipotes vexillifer
TTTGCGTTACGTGGGCCTCTCACTGCTGTGGCCTCTCCCGTTGCGGAGCACAGGCTCCGGACGCGCAGGCTCAGCGGCCATGGCTCACGGGCCCAGCTGCTCCGCGGCATGTGGGATCCTCCCGGACCAGGGCACGAACCCGTGTCCCCTGCATCGGCAGGCGGACTCTCAACCACTGTGCCACCAGGGAAGCCCAAGACCTAGTATCTTAAATAACTTTCCCAACATCCCAGCTGGCAAGCAGAGGAGTCAGGATTCAAATGAAGGTGTCTGCCCAGAGCCTTTGCTCCGAAGCACTGTGCTGTAAAAGAAATGAAAGAGAAGGACATTCCAGGACAAGAAAACAGTACATTAAAAGGTCCAGACGCCTGAAAGAGCACAGAGCCTGCAAGTTATAACTGGGGTGAGGATGTGAAGAGAAGAATGGTGGAAAATAAAGATGGGATGGGGGACAGAGATTTGAGGTGACAGACTCCATGGGGGATGGGGAGGGTGGAGTTTTTCTTCTGTCAACAATGGGGAATCATTAAAAGATTTTACAAAGGAGGATAATCTGATTTGATGGTTGTTTGAGAAAGATAACTGGTGGCAGTGTTTTGGAAGAAAATTACAGAGGTGTTAATTTAGCAACAAGATTATTACAAAGGTCGAGGTAAGAGAGGATGGGAGCCTGCCCTGAAGCCTGGGTGAAGAGGAAGGCCGGTCTGAAGAGTCACGGGAGAGGTAGAATCAACCGGGTTTTGCTGACAATGTATGGGTGTGAGGGAGGTAAAGCGGGCCGAGTTAAGCATGTCTCAAGTTTCCGGCATGGCAGCTGAGTGTCACTAAATTGAGATGAGTGGTAGAAGTTTCACATATTAGGTGGTATGAAAAGCCCTCTGTTTGGATTGATAAAGTAACTGAGGGCTTTCCACCCTCTGAGAAACTGAATTCTTACGATGCCAGGAGACAACCCTACACAGTAGTCAGCCAGTGACTCGGGTCCAACAGCCGTGTCACAGGGTCCCTCCCTACATTCTGGCCACCTGGTCTGACCTCGTTAGCACAGCCTAATGGAGCTGAAAACAGTGGTGTCAACAAACTAAGCTGCCCACCAAGCACAGCATAGTCAAACCTTGCGTGAACTAAGTAGACATTCTAAGAGGACTTCAGAAAAGAGTAAAAGCTTTCTTCTTTCCCCAGGGTAGGTTGAGGCTCACTGAGGGTATAAGACAAATTGCTCCATGAAACAGTGAGCAGAAGTACAAGCGAGCTTATAGTAAATGCTGACTTATGACATACATTCCCTTCAGAGGAAAGTGATGTAATTTTTACTCTCTTATGGAACAGCTAGGAAAGATGCTCATTTTTATTGAGCATCTCGTGCCAAGCCACCACCTTAAGAAGCATTGTCCCATTTTCCAGAGAAGGTGAAAGAACTTCCCTAAATCACACAGATGCTTAAGGGGCAGAGCCGGGGCGGGAACTTGGGAGAGACCAGCTCAGAGCTGGAGCTCCGGGAAAGCTAGCGGGGCCTGGTGTGGACAGGCCGTCGGCGCAGCAGGGCCGGGAGAATCACATGAGGAAAAGTAGGGAGGCAGGACTTGGCAGTTAATTATTGGTAGTTGGTAATAATTAACTTGGTAGTTAATTATTCCAGAAAGGAGCCCTTCTGACTGGAGACTTTCAGTTCGCCTACTACTGCTGGGTGTTCTAAGCATTTTACTTTGGCAGTAAACATCAAACGTTGTTTACTAACACAGGCGTACACAGGCATACACAGGAGTATGCCTGGAATATTCAGTGACTGCTCAGTACCATAAATAATTATTACAAAATAACAGCTGTGAAGAGGTCATGAGGCAGCAGCCCCTCCTTTCTACACTTGGGTCTGAACTACCAACTACAGGCTACTTTCCAAAGTCCCCAGGAACCAGTCCAGCCGCTGAACGTTCCAGATATGGAGTTTCATTGGTCACCTTCCAGTTATGTCGTTTTATTGGTGAGAACGATGACTAACCAGCCGGCTGATTTACAAGCAAGTTCCTACTTGGCTTTTCTCCTGTCAGCAAAATCTACTAATGTCTTCTAGCTATTTTCCTACTTCAGTATAAAAAATTGTTACACTCCTGGCAGCAAAGCACATCCATCCAAGTGACAAGCAAAGAAAGGTTAAGGAGAAGTCCAGCCCAGATACAAGGTGGGCTGGACTTTACCAGGAAGAGCAAGAGCACACACTGGCCAAGAAGTGTTGCAAAGAAGGAATTTTCTAGAGCCTTACGCCAACTGCAGTTATTATCCTGGGCAATGTTACATTTTCACTTCTGATTTATATTAACCAGTACTACAAACACATAATGAGTGACCTAATTCTTTTCCAGTGGATTTTCCTTTTTTTGTTTGTTTTGGCCGTGTGGCATGTGGGATCTTAGCTCCCTGACCAGGGACTGAACTTGTGCCCCCTGCCGTGGAAGGGCAGGGTCTTAACCACTGGACCGCCAGGGAAATCCCTCGATTTTCCTTTTATTAGAGCTATACCCTGGTAGGCTGCTTAAAATAATAATTTAATAAATCAACTCTCAGTACAACTTTAAGCTTAACCCCGAATTAAATTTTCAAATATATCATTACCATATTTAATAAATATGAATTTGGGGTTTTTTTAAAGTTTTTTGAGGTATACTTTTACATTCCATGAAATTCACCCATTTTAAGAGTACAATTCAATAACTTTTAGTATATTAACAGAGTTGTGCAACCGTCACCACAATAATAATTCTTATTTGAGGGGTTTCCCTGGTGGTGCAGTGGTTAAGAATCTGCCTGCCAATTCAGGGGACACGGGTTCGAGCCCTGGTCCAGGAAGATCCTACATGCCACAGAGCAACTAAGTCCGTGCGCTACAACTACTGAGCCTGTGCTCTAGACCCCGTGAGCCACAACGACCAAGTCTGCGTGCTGCAACTACTGAAGCCCGCGCTCCAAGAGCCCGCGCACCGCAACAAAGAGTAGCCCTCGCTCGCTGCAACTAAAGAAAGCCCGCGCGCAGTAACGAAGACCCAACGCAGCCAAAAATAAAATAAATAAATTTAAAAAGAAAAACATTTTTCTTTTGGCCACAGAGTGTGGTTTGCCTGTAAGATCCCTGGCCAGGGATTGAACCCGGGGCCACAGCAGTGGAAGTGCTGAGTCCTAACCTCTGGACCGCCAGGGAAATCCCAAGAATTCATTTTTGAGCTTATTTTTTATTTGAATTTTTCAATAGGTGATAATTTTCAAAAGTAAATGATAAGCGACAGAAAGATCTGTCACCTAAGTTATTGAATAAACTTTTATTGCGTTTTCCTTGAGTGGCCAGAGGTCTCCCTCACCGCCTTTTCAGACACCTGTGCTTGGAGACACAGTGTGTCCAGATAATGTGGTTTATTGTTCCAACTCATCCTCTGGTTTGACTGTTACTTGATGTCCCCTGAAGTGAATGACCATTGAGTAGGGAGGAAACTGTGCCCTCTCCTTCCACTGGGCCTCATCATGACACATGGCAACCAGTGACCAAACAACTCCTGATGTCAGCAACAAGTGCTTTTGGAGAGCCATAAAATCAGGCACCTTAATGATTCTTGACAGCACCTGTGGGAAGTCCCCTCATGGATCAACAAGGACAGGTATTGCTATTGTTCCTTCAACACTGATTCCAATTCCCTTCACCCACCTACATCAGTCACTATTACCTTGAAATGTGAGACAAATCTCTTTCCAGTTTTTTCCTTTCCCACATGGATCTCTATGACCTTGATTTTGGCTTTCTTTACTTCCTTTACGCTTGAAATGGTTATTCATCCTTCCATCAAAGGCATCTTCATTACTGTCTCCTTCCCCCCTCTCTTCACAAACTACCGCTACAGAACATACCAAACGTTTTACTTATGAATGCCTCATACACCGAAATTGAAAACTTGGTCTGTGGAGCTCCAAACTCTAAAGTTCTATAGTCAGCATATCCTCTGCTTTATCACACGTTGTCATAGATAAACTATCCAAGCTCCCTGTTCAAGGTCACTGTCTCCACTTGGGTACTAGACCCTATGTTCTCTCACCTACTCAACGACATTGTTCCAGAAATTATTCCTATCTCCCCTGCTTAGTCAAATTTTCCTCTCTACTAGATCATTCCCAACAGCCTGACAACATGTTCTAAAATATCCTCATCTTAGCACATGACAACATTTACCTCTCAATTTCACATTAATCTCCCTTCTGGCTTCTGCCCTTATCGCTCTGCTTCCCTTCAAACAGAACTTGGAAATGTACGTTGTCAGTACCTGCTGTCTCCAATCCGCCTCTTCGGAATCTCCTCCAATCATCTTTTCACTGCTTTCGTCATGATCACCCGTGAGGTCCATGTTGTTAAATCCAACAGTCAAACCTGAGTGCAAGTCTTACCTGACCTCTTAGCAGCATTTGCGTGGCTGAACTTTCTCTGCTCCCTGAAACACTTTCTTCCCTAGGCTTCCAAGATTATCCTCTCTCTTACTCCTGCTCTGTCTCACTGGCTGCTCTTTCTGTCTCCTCTGCTAATTCCTCATCATCTCCCTGACCTCTATGGATGCAGTGCCTCAGGGATGAATTCCTGGAACATTTTCCCTTCTCTAGATGTACCCCCCAGATGACCTTAGGCAGCCTGTAGCTTTAAATACTATCAATATGCTGCTGATTCCTAAATGTATATACATCTCCAGCCAGATCTCTCCCTTGAACTCCAGATTCATATACTCAATTGCCTGCTTGATATCGCCAATGTATGTTTCTCAGGCATATTAAATGTATATATCCAAAAGAGAATACCCAATTCCCCATCCCCTACATCTGCGCCTCCTTCAGTTTTCTCCATCTCAGTGAATGGCTTATCAGTTGCTCAGCCAAAACCTTTGGTTTCACCTTGATTCCTCTCTTTCTCTCATGCTGAAACCGCACACCCCAGATGGGACTCGAACCCACAGTCTCTGACTTAAGAGGGGACCCAAAACCACAAATCTCCCAGCTGAAATCTCACACCTGGTGTCAGGACTCAAAGAAGCTCATGTTCTTTATGTCTCAGCACAGAAGGAATTCAGCAAGAGGCAAAGTGATAGGCAAGAAGTAGATTTACTGAGAGAGATACACACTTCATAGGCAGAGTGTGGACCATCTCAGAAGGCAAGAGGTCCTGAAATATGGGGTGGTTAGTTTTTATGGGCTGGTAAATTCATAGGCTAATGAGTGGAGGGATTATTCCAACTATTTTGGGAAAGGGGCAGGGATTCCAGGAATCGGGCCACCGACCACTTTTTGGCCTTTTATGGTTGGCCTCGAAACTGTCATGGTGCCTGTGGGTGTGTCATTTAGCTAATGTATTACAACAAGCGTATAATGAGGAAATCGAATCTTCTGCCTTCTTGGGTCTGATCGGTTCTAATCAGTTTATGTCATATCCTCACCAGCTATGTCATACTTTTAAAGGTAGTGTCCTGTGCCCTTCCCTCCTGTCTCAATATTATCTTGTCAGTCTATTGAGAAATTCTGCTAGCTCTGCCCTCAAAATATATCCAGAATTCCACCACTTCTCACCACCATTATCACGTGCCCCTCCTCTGCTTAACATACCTCCAGCACTGCACTGATTCCTATCTCAGAGAAACATTTCCCACCAGTCTTTACATGAATTACAGGCCCTTCACAATCTTGTCACCCTTATGTCTCTGACTTCATCTTCTATGATTCATCACCTTATTCACTCTGTTCCAGACACACTGGCTTTCTTGCTGTCCCTCAAAGAAACCATACTTACTCCTGCCTCAGGGCCTTTGCACTTGCTGTTTCTTTTGTTTGGACCATTCTTCCCCCATACATCCTCACGACGTGCTCCTTTACTTCCTTGAATTCTCAACTCAAACATTGCTTTATCAGTGAGGCTTTCCTTGACCACTCTTAACTAAACTAGCCAAAACCAAAACCAAAACCTCTGCCCCTTTACACTTTCTACCCCTCCTTCCCTGCTTTATTTTTCTCTATAGAACTCATCACCCTCTGGTGTACTACATATGTACTTGTTTATTTTTCATGGTACCACTCTCCTCACTGAAACATAAGCTCCACAAAGCAGGGACTTTGTCTATTTTATTCACTGCTGCATTACCAGAGCCCAGAACAGTGTCTGGCCCACAGAAAGTATTCAACAAATATGTATTGAACGATTAATGAATTGAATAAATATTTACTGACTAGCTACCATGTGCCCTATTTTAGGTGCTGATGATATAACAGTGAACAAAAAAATGACATGGCGCCTGTCCTCAGGCAGCTTATATTTTAGTGATAGAGACAAGCAATAGACAAATGAACACGATATAAGATGGCCAGTAGGGATACAGGCTATGAAGAAAATAAATCATTTAAAGAAATAGAGTAGTGGGAGTGTCATTTTTGATAGCATGTGAGGGAAATCCTCTCTGAGGAGGTAGCACTTAACAAAAGCCTTGAATAAAGTACAAGAGTGAGCCCTGCAGAGGCCTGGGGAGAGCAGTTCAAGCAGAGAGCCCAGCAGGTTCAGAGCTCCTGAGGCCAGGCCAGCTTGGCATGACCAAGGAAAAGCAAAGCCAACATGTGGGGTGAAGAGAGAGCAGGAGACGGTGCCATGGGCAGAGAGGCCGTCAGAGGCCAGGTGGGCACTTGGAATTTTTCTCTGGCAAAATAAAGGAAGCCATTGAGCAGGGCAGTCATAGGATCTGATCCCATTTTAAAGAATCACTCTGGTGCTGCGTGGAGGATAGACGGTCGAGGGGTGAGACAGGGCAAAGGGAGACCAGTTAGGAGGTTACTGAATTAGTAGGTGGGAGTTGAGCTTGGGTGGTAGCAATGAAGGGGGGGGAAATGGTCCGACAGGATTTGCTGATGCATTAGGTATGAAATGGAAGACAAAAAGATTAAAAAGATGACTCCAGGGTTCTGGCCTGAGCCACTGGAAGGATGTCATTTACTGAAATATGGAGTTTTCAGGGAGGAACAGGTTTGGGGAAGATGGTGTTTAAATCAAGATCACCTAAGGAGTGAGATATAGAGAAACGCAAGGCTTGAACACTGGGATGCTAGGGATAATGAGAAGGGGTAGGCAAATAGACTGAGTCTTAATCGCTAAGAAAAATGCAAGAGAGGTGGGACAGGACAGGGCACTGGAGACCAAGGCGGGGTGGGTGTTCAAGAAAGAGGAAGTGGTCCATTATGTCAGATAGTGATAAGGACTGAAAACTGATCATTGGGTTGGGCGATGGGGAAGCCATTGAAAACATAGTTTCAGTAGAGTGGTAGGGGGGTAGAAAGTCTGATTATTTGGGGTTGAAATGGATCTGACAGACTCAGAATCTACTAGTACCGATTACAGGAATTGGGCAAATTCAACCTCTCTGCCTGTCAGTTTTCACATCTTCTAGTCTACCTTTTCTCATAGATGTTTTCTAGTAGTCTCCCCTTATTCGTGCTTTCGTTTTCTGTGGTTTCAGTCACCTGCAGTGACTGAATATTTTTAATATTTAAAAATATTAAATGGAAAATTCCAGAAGTAAACTATAAGTTTCCAAATTGCACACCACTGTGAGTATTGTTATGAAATCTCGATCCTTCCTGCCTGGGATGTGAATCATCCTTTTGTCCAGTGTATCCTGCCCATTAGTCACTTAGTATCCGTCTGGGTTGTCAGATTGATTGTCGCAGTATTGCAGCGCTTGTAATCATGTGACCCTTATTTTATTTAATAATGGCCCCAAAGTCCAAGAGTAGTGATGCTGGCAATTCCAATATGCCATAGAGAAGCCATAAAGTGCTTTCTTTAAGTGGAAAGGTGAAAGTTCTCAACTTTAATAAGGAAAGAAAAAGGTTTGCTGAGGTTGCTAAGATCTACAGTGGGAATGAATCTTCTGTCTATGAAATTGTGAAAGAAAAGTAAAGTTGTGCTAGTTTTACAGTCGCACCTCAAACTGCAGAGGTTACCACCACAGTGCATAAGTGCTTAGTTAAGATGGAAAGGGTATTAAATTTGTGGGTGGGAGACATAAACAGAAAAGGTGTTCTGATTGGTGGCAACGTGTTGTGCCAGAAAGCAACGAGCCTATAGGAAGACTTGAGCGAGGAACCCCCTGAAACGAGTGACAGCAGCTACTTCCTGTAAGTCAGGGATGGTTACACACTTGGGAACAGGTTTGGACAGGGCGAGAGGGAGCTACAAACTACCGGGTGTAAGATAGGCTACAAGGATGTATTGTACAACACGGGGAATATAGCCAATATTTTGTAATAACTGTAAAATGGAATATAACCTTTTAAATTGTATAAAAATTTAAATAAACTGCAACAACAAAAAAGGAACTGTCATTGTAGAATCCACAAAAATAAAAAATTACTGGAGAGATCAAGTCTGCTGATGAAGCCACTGCCACATTTCCGGCAGAGTTGAAGAAACTGATTAAGGAAAGAGACCACATTCACATAACTTTTATCACAGTTGATCCTTGAACAACATGGGTTTGAAATGCATTTAAATGTGGGTTTTGGGGCTTCCCTGGTGGCACAGTGGTTGAGAGTCCGCCTGCCGATGCAGGGGACACGGGTTCATGCCCCGGTCCGGGAAGATCCCACATGCCGCGGAGCGGCTGGGCCCGTGAGCCATGGCCTCTGAGCCTGCGCGTCCGGAGCCTGTGCTCCTCAACAGGCGAGGCCACACAGTGAGAGGCCCGCGTACCACAAAAAAAAAAAAAAAAAGCGTGGGTTTTTTTTTCGATAAATACATACTACAGTACAGAATGCACAGATGTGGACACAGAGGGCCCACGGTAAAGTTACAGCAGGTTTTCCACTGTACAGGGGTCAGTGCTTCTAACCCCCCAGTTGTTCAAGCTGTATGTATAGTGTTATAACTGTTCTGGTTTATCATTAGTTGTTGTTAATCTCTTACTGTGCCTAATTCGTAAATTAACATTATCATAGGTGTGAATATATAAGAAAACACATAGTATATGTTGGTATATATAGGGTTGGGTTCTAGCCATGGTTTCAGGCATTCACTGGGGGTCTTGGAATGACCCAAAGATAAAGGGAGCACTATTGCACACATTAAATAAGAATTCAGAAATTCTTAAACTACATGCAAAATCAACCCTAATATTTTAGTGTTATCATGTTTAATGATACATATGTTTTTAAAAATTGAAAAGAAACAAATATGTATTGAAGGCTTACTATAAGACAAGCACTTTGCATGTTTGATCTTTTAGTTAATTTTGACTAGTTCAAATATAAACACGCTGAAGTGTTGTGGCCTTTTCCTTAAAAAGACCAAATAGAAGTCACAGAGGAAATGACTCATTTAATTTTCTGTATGAGATCCTAAACATTTCTCTTTTATTATTATTGAAATAATCAGTGCTGAAAATCTTTCTAAAAGGATTTATGTCTGACTGAAATCTAGACCTTTGATATACATTTTAGAGAAAGAAAACACCTACTTAATAACATTTTCAAATAAGACGACTTTGTGGGGTTTTTTCCCTCAAAACACAAACAAACACAAAAACTAGAGTTTCTTTCAAAGATATATTACCCAATCTAGCTATGTACACATACCACCCAGTATCAACTTGTATACTTGTTTCTGTTGTTCTGTGGAGTTTGCCCTGTTACTCTGTAATACTGTGTTTTCTAGTTAAAGTCCTTCCTCAGCCTCAGGCCCTCTTCCCTGCCTTTTCTGAGAGGGAGGGGCCCCCAGCCCCTAGGAGATCTACCTTGCCAACCACCCTCTTCAGGGTTCAGAGGCTGTGCTTTATTTTTTATTTTATTTTATTTTTTTTGTGGTACGTGGGGCTCTCACTGTTGTGGCCTCTCCCGTTTCGGAGCACAGGCTCCGGATGCGCAGGCTCAGCGGCCATGGCTCACGGGCCCAGCTGCTCCGCGGCACGTGGGATCCTCCCGGACCGGGGCACGAACCCGTGTCCCCTGCATCGGCAGGTGGACTCTCAACCACTGTGCCACCAGGGAAGCCCTGTGCTTTATTTTTTAAAAACAGCCTCTCCCACACAGACCCAGTGACTTAAGAGGTGGGAAATCACCCACGCATGGGCAGACTGTCTGAGTCCAGCCTTGCACAGCTGCACAGTGTAGTGGGAAGGGCACCGTCCTGGACACCAGGTGATCCAGCTTCTAATTCCAGCCCCAGAGGGGATCTCTGGCATCTGGGGAGGTGTCCCCGAGTGAAACACATGGGCCAGGAGCCCTGTCAAGTTCTCACTGTCCCTATTCCTCAGATGACAACGCTAACACATGGAGATGGGAAAAGTGTAACAATGGATTCCTCTGAGGCTGTCAGAGGAGAACAGGGTGAATATTGAGGATAATTCATTGATTTCTTTTGGCGAAGAAAATTGTACATGGTGAATAAAAGTCCACCTACTCGTGTACAGATTCACACTAAGGCAGTCTAGGGAAGAGAAAGAGCAGCTTGGTACGAATGAGATTTTTCTTTCCATAAAACAAAATAGTGGAAATTTCAGGCATTTCTCAAAAATGCTAGTAATTAGATTTCTTGAGAGTCATTTTCAAAGCGGTTATATCTCTTAGGCCTGGGATTAGTGGGTAATTTCTATTTCCTCTTTTATCTTTTTATGTGTTCTCTGACTCTTTTACTAATATGTATTAATTCTGTAATCAGAATAGGTATTTCTTTAAAAAAGAAAAAGAAGTAAATGGCTTAACTCTGCTAATGGACGAAAAGAGGGAAGAACCTTAACAACTAACAATGATGAAACTGACATTTACTGAGTGTCATTTATTATCTACTGGGTAGTAACTGGCTCATTTACTTCCTCTCAACTCTGAAGAAGCTACTATATTATCCCTATTTTACATACAAGAAAAACAAAGCAGAGGGAGTCAAATAACTCTTCTAAAGTCACAGAGCTGGTAAATGCAGTCACTGGGACTCACTTCACCTAGATGGTCCAACGTCAGGCCCTCTGCCCTTTTATCACCCTGCTGTACTGCATCCTAAATATTCTAAAATAAACTTTAAATAATAAATACATAAATAAATAAATTTTGCTGTGGATAACCAGTTCTGTGCTAGGGTTAGCTGTATAGACAAGCACTGGTCTATGCAGTGTTCAACTAAACAAGGAGGCTGTTACACTGAGGGGGTCCTAATGCCTTAGAGGTGTAAACAGACCCAAACCCGACATGGTTAAGAAAGCCGAAACTCAAGACTGCCAATCACAAACAGCCAAGTGGTTTTTCCCATATAAGGCAAGCACTTAAGCTATAGCCAATCAAATAATTTCCTTGCTTTGCATCCACCTTCTCTCGTAAGTATTTCCCCTAGCTCCTATTGGTGGAGTGCTCCTAACGACTTCCAGTTTGGCATTGCCTGATTCCAACTGATTTCTGCTCAAATAAACTCTTAAAATGGTTTATATGCCTCCGTTTGTCTTTTAACAGCTGACATCCGGGTCATTTTGTGTAGGCACCTCAAAGAGAGTTGAAAGAAGGTGATTCAAATGGCTTGGGAAAGTTTGGGAACACAGGAGCTGCCTGTCAGCTTTTTAAAATATTTTTTTTCTTTTCTTTTTCTTTTCTTTTTTTGGCTGTGCCAGAGTTCCCCAACCATGGATTGCACCCAGGCCTCAGCTGTGAAAGCCCGGAATCCTAACCACTAGGCCACTAGGGAACTCCCAAAAAATAAATTTTAAAAAAGGCACAATCTATCCATGGGACAAGATTCCATCAGCACAGCAGTCAAGGAGAAACAGTCAGCAAAACTGTCAAGGAGAAACCACACAGCACAGGGAGGCCTCATCACCACAATCTCATTTCCTGTAAACAACGCAGTCCCTGTGTCCTGCTCACAGCTAGGAATGGCAGCTCCTTTAGGGCTGGCGAATGTGGGTCTTCTTTCTTCTCTCATCCACCACCTCCTGACGTTTCAGCCTGCTGTCCTCCTGTGGCTGGATCCATTCCACTGCATATCACATTTCAGGGAACTGGATCACACAAGCGGTTTCAGGCCTCAGAACTGAGGAAAGGCCTCAAGCTCAATAAACATTAGCTGGATGAATAAATAATGCCTATAGGTGTGGTCTTTCTGAATCAGTAATTTCACCTAATATCCCAGGGTGGGGAAGGACACAGGATAGCAAGATACAAGACAGGCTACCTACACTAACCAATCATGTTCTGATTGTGGTGGGGTGGGGTGGAGCTTAGGGGGGCAGAAGCATGGATCACTGGCAACTGCAAATAGGCAAACCTGGATTCAAACCCTGACTTTGCTCCTTGCTTAGCGTAGGACTTCAATTTCTTTTCTTGAGTCTCAGTCCATAGCTCTATTTAAAATGGCTGACTTTCAGGGATGCTATAGTTTGGGCATGAGAAGGGAGTCTACTCAGGCTCTTCCTTGGTCCTTGCTTTCATTCCCCCTCCAAAGAGGAGACCGCAATCCGATGGGTTAGGGATTGCACCACAGGAGAGAGGGGCTCTCTCCCTTTCTTCTTTATCTTGTCTGAAGGTCAGCATGGAAGGAGACCCACCACCCCACCCCTTACACACAGACAAACACACACACACACACACACACACACACACACACATTGTTTTTCTCTTAGCCCTCTCTTCTTTTTTAAAAAAAATTTTGTAAAAAATATTTATTTGGCTGTATTATGTCTTAGTTGAGGCACACAGGATCTTCCATGGTGGCACGCTGGCTTCTCTCTAGTTGTGGCATGTGTGGGCTCAGTAGTTGCAGCACGCAAGCTTAGTTGCCCGACCAGGGAGCGAACCCATGTCCCCTGCATTGGAAGGTGGATTCTTAACCACTGGACCACCAGGGAAGTCTCCTCTCTTCTCTTTCTTGTGTGCATGCTGTAAGTGGTAAGTGGTCAGATCTCTCTCTGCTTCTTCCTTCCAAGTGGCCTAAGTGGCAGAGAAAATGGGAACCATTTCCTTCTGGAGAAAAGACCTGTACAACCTGTTCTCTTTTCCTTCTGGCAACTCTTCACTTCAACTTCCTGTCTCCCATGTGACCAACTGGTCGTTACATCTGGGTTCAGGCTTAAGGAGAAGGCGGGGTCTAATGGGGTCACTATTGCCGGAGTTCCCTGCCCCAGCAACAATAAAAGGTTAACACAGCCAGATCGAAATTTGATCACACATATCTCAGACATGCAAAGAAAATGTTGGAGATGGAGCTTAAAATCACCAATGAAAGTACCTCACTCTTCTAATGAAACATAGTATTATCCCAGATAACAACTCTCTATCAGAGCTGTTTCTCTCCCTTTTTTCTGTTCCTCCTGGAGACGGTGTCTAGAGGGAAGATGTTACAAAGTTCAGGCACCCCATGATGGCTCTTCTCCTCTGGATTGTCACCAACCTGTGTTGCAAGGACGCTAGTCTGGTCTTGCCCTTGAGCTGCCAATCCTAAGGTCTGCTCTCCTGGCTCTGCTCCTTCCCCCACTCCTGTGGCTGGCAGGAACTTTTCTTGCATCATATCTGCCTCCTCACCAAGATGAAATCTATAAACACCTACTTCCCAGAACTGTACTAACAGAATGGCTCCTGGGGAAACATAATTCATGGGATAGAAGAAAACACATACATACACCCACATACGTAATCTTTGTCACATTGCTTTCCTTTATCATTGTCTGTTGTCTGAATATGACCTTTGGAAATCTTGTAGGGAAAGAAACCTGGAATTTGGGATTATTCCCCAAACCTCATGAAGTCAAGCTCTTACAAATAATTTCTAGTATTTCTACATATGGCTCGATTTCCCATTATACTATTTTTTATGTTCTCCCTATATACCCCCAGTAGAACATTCAGGGATTTTCCGTTTTGCTTGTTACTGTAACCTTAGCATCTAAAATAGCACATGGGGCTTCCCTGGTGGCGCAGTGGTTGAGAGTCCGCCGGCCGATGCAGGGGACACGGGTTCGTGCCCCGGTCCGGGAAGACCCCACGTGCCGCGGAGCGGCTGGGCCCGTGAGCCATGGCCGCTGAGGCTGCACGTCCAGAGCCTGTGCTCTGCAATGGGAGAGGCCACAGCAGTGAGAGGCCCGCGTACCGCAGAAAAAAAAATTTTTTTTAATAATAAAATAAAATAAAATAGCACATGGCACAGGGTAGGTGCTCAATAAATATTTGTTGAATGACTGAATGGTCCATCACATCTTCTGTGTGTGGATTTATTCAGTCCAACTCTCAGGGCAATCTTACTTCCCTTCTCTCCGGGTCTTTGCAGAGTGGCACACAGGAGCTTGCGTGCTGCCCAGGGCAGTCACCAGCTTGGAGGTGGTAGTTGAAGCAGTGGGTCTTGGTGAGGTTCCTCGGGAAGAGCAAAAAAGAATGCACGTGGGGACCGAGATTGGCCCTAGAGCAGCAGTTCTCAAACTTTTAAATCTCAGAACCCCTTTACACTTTTAAAAATTGTTGAGGACTCCGCACAGCTCTCCTTACATGGGTTATGTCAATATTACTTGTATTAAAATTAACACAAAAAAACTGAAATATTTATTAATTTATTTAAAATGAAAATACTCCATGTTAGCATAAATATTATTTAAAACAGCTATTTTTTCTTTTCTCCCTTTTTTCATTGTAGTTGATTTACAATATTGTGTTACTTTCAGGCGTACAGCACAGTGACTCATATATAGTATAGTTCCTTGTGTTATACGGTAGGTCCTTGTTGATTATCTATTTTATATACAGTAATGTGTATAAAGCACAGCTATACTTCCAAAAGAAAAGTTACCGAGAAGAGTGGCATTTACTTTTTTTCCAAGTCTCTTGTGTCTGGCTTAATAGAAGGCAGCTGGATTCTCAAATCTGCTCCTCTGTTCAATCTGCTGCGATATGTTTTGGTTGAAATCTGGCCTCACACTGACATGTAGCTAAGAAAGGGTAGATCTTGGGGACTTCAGGGGTTTCTGACCTCATTCTGAAAACTGCTGTCCTAAAGGGACAGTTGCTGCAGCAATAATGACCATTTCTGTCACAGAGCCCCAGCCCTCCAGAAACTCTAGATCCTACCGTAAAAACAGAATTCCCATTTCTCACCTTCCCTGCCTCCCGTTTCTTGGCTTAGGATTGCACAATTCTTCAGTCATGTATAAGACAGCTGGCAGCCTGGAGCAGGAAAGTTAGCTAAGATGTAAGTTCCTGAGGGAGGGTTCTGGTCTTGGAAGAAGGGAGTGGACTAGACATCCTAGAAAGGGGGTGAGGGAAAGAAAACATACCATCCTTCTTCAGCGAGAAAGGAAGTTCAGGCACGTTTATGAACAAAGATGACTCAGTGCCTGGGCTGAAAGAAGGAAACAATGAAGCCCAGCCTGCTGGGCATATGGGGGAGGAGCTGGTTCTCAGAAGAGAAGGAACTGGTGTTATAACATAATTGTCTTTCTACCTCTCTAGTATCTTCCTGGGCCTGGCTGGCAGGCTGGCTCTCAACCACTGTGCCACCAGGGAAGCCCCTGACTTTTAACTTTTGATCACTTAAATATCATTAACTCACACAAATCAGGTCATTGTCCTGCTATCATTTCATTTTTTTAATTTACTTTTATTTTATTTTATTTACTATATTGTATTTAGTTCCACTTCTCACTGTGGACAGTTCCCTGAAAACGCAAAAATATCAAAGATCCTGGTTTTCTTGATTGCTGGTGTCATTTTTTGACTTACCTGTTTATAGTGCAATAATTTTGAAAAACTAAATTTTCTAAACCAAACATGGATAGGTGGTTAAAAACAGAAAGTCTGAAGTATAATCTCAAAACAGGTAAAAGAAAAGGCAAAAAAAAGGTGGGGGCAGGGGTAATCAGAATAACCTAAAATCACAAAATGTTGAAACAGACATGTCATTTCTTGTCCCCGGAGCACCCCAAGATGAATTTGATAGGAAAGTAGATGACAAACAGCACTTGTACAGCTGTAACTACTGAATCATTAGGAAGGAACATAGGGTATTCTTAGATGCTTATTAAAATATGGGTTTAACCTGCAGTGAATGTGCACAAACAATGACCTTGATTTTTTTCTGTTTGAGAATACCCTAACCAAAAAATGGCAAGAGATTTTGCTTCTGCAGTCATATTTAAAAACCAATAATGGGCCTTCCCTGGTGGCGCAGTGGTTGAGAGTCCGCCTGCCGATGCAGGGGACACAGGTTCGCGCCCCGGTCTGAGAAGATCCCACATGCCACAGAGCGGTTGGGCCCGTGAGCCATGGCCGCTGAACCTGCGCATCCGGAGACTGTGCTCCACAATGGGAGAGGCCACAACAGTGAGAGGCCTGCGTACCCCGCAAAAAAAAAAAAAAAACCAACAATAATGTAGATCTGATAAGGGCCTAGTATCTGAATATATAAAGAATACTTACAACTCAACAACAGTCTTATTTAAAAATGGGCAAAGGACTTAAATAGACATCCAAGGACATGTAAATGACTAATAAGCACATGCAAAGATGCTCAACATCATCAGTCCTTAGGAAATGCAAATCAAAACCACACCCACTAGGATGGATATAATCACAAAAATAAACAAACAAAAACCCAGAAAACAAGTGCTGGTGAAAATGGAAATTGGGAAATGGAAAACAGAAATTGGAGGACTCTTTCATTGCTAGTGGGTATGTAAAATGGTGCATCCCCTGTGGCAAACAGTTTGGTGGTTCTCCAATAAACGTATGATTGCCATGTAACTCAGCAAACCCACTCCTGGGTATATACCTCAAAGAACTGAAAACAGGTGCTCAAACAAAAACTTGTACACAAATGTTCATAGCAGAACAATTCACAATAGCCAAAAGATGGAAACAATCCAGATGTCCATCAACTGATGGCTCGATAAACAAGATGTGGTATATCCATACAATGGAATAGTATTTGGCTTTAAAAAGGGATAAAATACTTATAGAAGCTACAACATGGGTAAACCTTGAAAATACTATGTTCAGTGGAAAAAAAGGCAGAAACAAAAGGCCACATTTATATGAAACGTTCAGAAAAAGCAAGTTCATAGAAGCAGAAAGCAGATCAGTGATTACCAGAGGCGACGGGAGGGGGAAATGAAGAGTGGTTGCTTAATGCGTAAGGAGTTTTCTTCCAAGGTGATAAAAATGTTCTAGACCTAGATAATGGTGATGGTTGCACAACACTGTGACTGTACTAAATGTCACTGAATTGTATACTTTAAAATGGTTAAAGTGGTAAATTTTATGTTATGTATATTTTTACCACAATTTAAAAAATAATGCAAACTTTCAAGGAAAAGCTTTTTTTTTTTTTTTTTTTGCGGTACGCGGGCCTCTCACTGTTGTGGCCTCTCCCGTTGAGGAGCACAGGCTCCAGACGCGCAGGCTCAGCGGCCATGGCTCACGGGCCCAGCCGCTCCGCGGCACGTGGGGTCTTCCCGGACCGGGGCACGAACCCGTGTCCCCTGCATCGGCAGGCGGACTCTCAACCACTTGCGCTGTTGCAGTCCGGGAGCCACACGCCTGGAGTCAAGTTCCCCAGTAAATGCGACCCGTGTCCCAACCAAGGACACCCGAGAATCACCAACACCAAGCAGAAAGATTAGCAAAGGACTTATACAAGTATAGAAGCTTACACAAACTGTCCAGACAGGGTCCCACTCGGAGAGAAGTGAGTGAGACCCCGACCAACAGCTGGGCGAGGCTTTTATACCCTTCACAGGGCAGGAAGTCCCCAAGGAGGGAGGGAGCTGTTTAATTTTGAATCAGCCAATCAGGAACCCGGTTCTTCCTGCCCCAAGCAAGCAAGCAAGTTTCTTACAGAAGCCAAAATGTGCTGTTAGCCCTGAAGCTGTTCTTCCGTTTCTTTTGTCACATTCCCCCCTTTTTCTAAGAACTAATCAAACCCTTGATTCTTGGTCTTCCGTATTCAGGAGGTATGTTTCGTTTTGGGCTAAAGTTTGCCCAGTCAATCCATCTGTTAGTGTCCACGTCCTCCGTGGTGTAGTCTCTCTTTATTCTGCTATAATGAATCCAAATCCGGACACCATCGACTTTAACAGCAGTCGGGGTACTCAACACAATCAGATGAACTCCAGTCCACCTAGTCTCCGATGTCTGGGGGTTATGCTTCTTTACCCAGACTAAGTCTCCAGGTGGCAATGTGGGTTCCGGAAATTTTATTTTCAGTTTTTGTACAAAAGGTTTCCAGTGCCGAGGTTCAGCCGGGTTCAGCAGGGCAGCGACAGCAACTTGTCCGACGCATGAGGGCCACCTGGAGGCCACTGTGTCCAGCCATCTAGAGAGAAAGGCTATCGGCCTTCACCAGGGCCCAAACCTCTGAGTTAGTACTCCCCTTGCCACCCCGGCTCGCCCACATCAGGGTTGGAGAGTGCCAGAGCAGAAGGCGAAGCAAGAGCCCTTCCAATGTCCTGGAAGGCCCTCCCTTGTGTCTCAGCCCAGCCAATCTTGGTGGCCTCGGGGCCACTCCGGCCAACGCCCCCCAGGGCATCGTACAGAGGCTTGGCCAGCTCTGCAAATCTGGGTACCCAGAGCCGGCAATAGCCCGCCATTCCCAAGAATTCTCTCAATTCCCCCCCTTGTGGCAGGGGCTGGCAAGGCCAGGATGGCCTGAGTGCTCTGTCCTCCTTCTAGGATATACCCCAAATAGTCCACTTGTTCTTGACAAATCCGAGCCCCTTCAATTGAGAGTTTATAGCCCAAGTCCTGTAGTAACCTTACTAGGCCTTTTCTTCCTGTTAGACAATCCCACACAGTTTTTCCAGCCACAAGTAAATCATCCACATATTGTAATAAGGTTACTTCGGGAAACTGGTTATGGAATTCGAAAACAAGTTTTTAACAGTTCATGTAACCCTGTAGATCCCAGATGCGTTCCCTCATGCCAAGCGTCGAATCAACATCAGGCCTAGGTTCTCAGGAATAAAAACTCGGTGATCCCCATCCTGCCCCCCCAGGGGCAGTCAGGCATGACCAGGAAGGAGTGGGTGACTGCCTGCTTGCCCAAGTCGACCTTCCTGTCCGTGGTCCAAAAACAGCGTTGAGTCCCAGTGGCCCCCTGTAATCCATCTTTCCTTCCTTCTCGTTATCTAATCCCCCCTCTTTTTCTTTTGTATCCAGTCCAAATCCTTGGAATCAATAAAGAAACTTGGTTACAATAACCAGAATTATGAATGATTACGTTTAACATACCAAGTAATCTTAGTTAAATGTTTTTCTTTAAGATACCTCAGGGGACCTCTAAAGTATCACGATGTTAACTGGAAATCAAAAGAAACAATTAAAATTTGATATTTGGGAAGTTTGTCAAAAAGTTTTAAAACAGTTGGTCAAATAAGATCATAGGTCACTGTGAGACAATACTTATTCCTTAACCAAAGTTACAAAAGATCTCAAAAGCAAATACAGATCACTTAAATGCAAAGAAACTCACACAGTCTGTTGTCAAAAGCAGCATTTTAAGAATACTTTGGGGGAAGAAACCAAATCCAGTCTTGTTCTAAACCATTCCTAATAAAATCCATTTACCCAACTAAATTCAGTCCAATCATAGAAAATCCTGATCATGTATTACTGTTTTCAGTATTTTTTTATTCTCATTCATCCCACCTTCTTTTACTGAAAACATACATCTTACCTTCCTTAAAAGTTTTTTTTTTTTACATTGAGTTACTTTTCTTGTTGACAGATGGAATAAGGTTTTATTTGACCGTTAGGAAACCTAGGTATAACAAGTATTATACTCAACATTGATGACTCTAAAGACATGTCTATATTAAACCAACAAGTTTAAGCCACCTTCAATACCAGATATCAGATTAGTACTGAATAGTTTTCAGATGACATGAACCCGAAATTCATTCTGGCCAGATTATTTTTTACTTCTGAGTATGTATGTAAGTGTTTGATTTTTTTAAAAGCTAATTAAGTAGAGCTCTTCTATGAATTAATTTTTGGCAATACCATACATCTACAACACACATATAGATACGTATGAAAATACAAACACAGAGGTCTCATTGTTCCCATTCCAAAATTTCAGTCCTGAGTCAGGTACAACATAAAATCTATCAGTTACAAGGGGTTGGATTCAAATTGGGCTTCTGGCAGATGGAACAAATCAAGGTCACCAATCTAGATGGCTAAATCCTTTTTACTAGTGCTTATAGAAAAGACACTTGGGATTTCTATTTATCCTTGACAAGTCAAGTGTTAAGTTACTTTACCCTCTTTTTTTAAATTTGCATTTAAAAAGATGGCAGAGATAAGGGTTTCTTAGAAGACCAGATAGGACATTTGTATCTCAAAGGTTTCCCCTTTGTTTAATACTTAGCTTAGGGGAGAAGGCCTCTTTTAAAATTCCTATCAGGCTAAAGTCCATTTCCCAAAAGCAGCCTGCCTCGTTGCCTCGATACTGATGCAGTTCCCGGTATTGTGAGTTGGCCCCTTGGTTTACTTGTGCACAAGTCACACATTGCCTAGTGACTGAGAACACTTTTTCTCTTAATACCTGCCTTAACTGTCTCTTCTCAGTTTATAAGTTCTTCCCTTCAAAACCATCTAATTTTTGTAATTTCCTTCGGATATCTGGGGCCGACTGTGTCACAAAGGTCGTTAATTGCCCACCTGCCTGTTTTTTTTTTTGTGCCTCAGGGTCTATGGGGGTCCATAGCCTGTAAGTCTCCATCAGCCTTTCCAGGAAGGCGGCTAGAGGCTCTGTGGCTCCTTGGGTCACCTCTGTGGTCACCTTGGACATATTAGTTGGCCTTCGTGCTGCCGCACGAAGTCCTGTTAACAGAGCCCGGTGAAAACGGGCCAAAGCCCCTCGTCCCTCCTCCGTGTTAGGATTCCATTCCGATAGGGTACTAGGGAGCACGGTTTCAATTAGGTTGGGGTTATCGGTGGGCCGTCCATCTGGACCAAGTACCTGTTTACGGGCCCCCCACATGATTTTTTTTTCTCTTTCTTCCGTGGTAAACAAAACCTGTAACAATTGCTGACAATCATCCCAGGTCGGCTGGTGAGTTACAAATATAGTTCCTAACAGTGATATTAATATAAATCAGTCGTGGAGAATGGGGCATAAGTAAGAAAAGGCTGTGCCTCCCCTGGACTAGGTGCTTGTTGCCGCAGAGGCAGAGCAGTGGGCCGCGGTTCAGTCAAGTGCTCCTTGGCCGACCTGGGAGGATGTCGTCATCGCGGCCGGTATCCGCCTAGGGAGGGACATAGGGAGGGGGAGGTGCAGACGCCTCGGGAGGAGGGGTTTCTCCTTCCTCTCCCTCCCCTACAAGAGAGGGGGCGGGGACTTACAGCTTTTAACATTAGGTTTTTTCCCGTCCCCCATCTTGGCGGCACATGTTATCTTTAGATCTTATTTCCTTTCTGTTGGTAGCTCCCGGCGGGGGCAACCAGGGCCTCAGCCAGTCAGGTGGTGTCTCCACGAGACCCCGCCAACACTCAATATAAAGAATCTGATCATCATGTGCCTTAAAGACAATATCTTCCACCGCATCTATAACCGGAATAAAGAACGTACCTTCGGATGGCCATCCCACCTCAAATGCCGGCCATTCCAATTCCAAAAGGTGAGGAGGGTTTCCGGGTCTACAGAGGCCCCGAATTCCCTGCCGATCTGGCGGAAGTCTCTGAAGTGGTCCAGAACTAGGCTCAGGGGGGTCTGCAGATGGAACATACCTTGTCCCATTGTTAAATTCCTGTTGAGCTGAAAGTTTTAGCACAAGCACAAAGCCAAAGTGTCCAAATGCAAGAGCGCACACATGAGTGACAGACAGAAGGAGAGAACAACAAGTTGTGACACAATCCCAGTTCAAAGTCGGGACCAAAGAATATCGAAGCCGACTTTGAATTCCCAAGGAGGAATCGCGGCGTCCCGGGACTCCTCCTGACTCCAGGCTTAACGTCGCGTCCGACAAGCCTTAATGGAGTCTCCTAGTTTCTTGCCGGCAAGCCAAGGGTCGCAAACTTACCCGAGGAAGGAGCAGGCGGTGGCTTCGGAGGAGGGACCCTGTTTCAGATCTTTAACCTCCACTGTCCGATCCCGGACGAGCCCCCAAATGTTGCGGTCCGGGAGCCACACGCCTGGAGTCAAGTTCCACGGCAAATGCGACCCGTGTCCCAACCAAGGACACCCGAGAATCACCAACACCAAGCAGAAAGATTAGCAAAGGACTTATACAAGTATAGAAGCTTACACAAACTGTCCGGACAGGGTCCCACTCGGAGAGAAGTGAGTAAGACCCCGACTAACAGCCGGGCGAGGCTTTTATACCCTTCACAGGACGGGAAATTCTCAAGGAGGGGGGGAGCTGTTTAATTTTGAATCAGCCAATCAGGAACCCGGTTCTTCCCGCCCCAAGCAAGCAAGCAAGTTTCTTACAGAAGCCAAAATGTGCTGTTAGCCCTGAAGCTGTTCTTCCGTTTCTTTCGTCACAGCGCCACCAGGGAAGCCCCATATTAATTTTTTTGAGACTTAAAAGCCACAGCAGAAATCTATTTAGTAGAAAGGACAAATTACAAATTGGTTGAAGACCCCCAGAAAATTGATAGGGCCAAGAGTGAATAGCAAATACAGCAGGCTGGGTCACTCCAAGCCCTTTCTTGGGAATTTGAAAGAGGAATTCCCATGGCTGACTTGGCCACTGGACAGGAAAGCAGTACTCTGAGTTACTAGGTTGTGTTGATGCTTGGTTAGTTTTCCATAGATTCTTTGAGCTTGGCATTCTTAGAGTAATCCTGTTTTGCTTGAGTCAGCTTGTATGGCTTCTTTTCCTTGAAACCAAACATCTGTGACTTCCCTGGCTACGCAGTGTTGGGAATCCCCCTGCCAATGCAGGGGACACGTGTTCAATCCCTCGTCCAGGAAGATCCCACATGCCGCGGAGCAACTAAGCCCATGTGCTACAACTGCGGAGCCTGCGCTCTAGAGCCCGAGAGCCACAACTACTGAGCCCGTGTGCCACAACTACTGAAGCCTGCTCACCTAGAGCCTGTGCTCTGCCACGAGAAGCCACCGCAATGAGAAGCCCAAGAACCACAAAGAATAGCCCCCGCTCACTACAACTAGAGAAAGCCCACGCAGCAACGAAGACCCAACGCAGCCAAAAATAAATTAATTAATTAATTTAGCTATTTATTTTAAAAAAATAAGAAAGAAAGAAACCAACCATCTAATCCTATATATAAGACATTTAGTAATATGCTATTTTAGGACATTTAGGTAATGTAATACTACCAATTATACTAGGTTCCTATTTCTGCCCTAATAAATTATCACAAATTTAGTGGCTTAAATCAACAGAAATTTATTCTCTCAGAGTTCTGGAGGCCAGAAGTCCAAAAGACAGGGTCAGGCTCCCTTTGGACATTTGTCATTGCATTTAGGACCCACCCAGATAATCCAGGATGATGTATGCATCTCTAGATCTGTAACAATAACATCTGTAAAGACCCTTATTCCATATAAGGTAAGATTTACAGGTTCTAGGGAATAGGATATGGACATATCTTTGGAGGGCATCATCCAACCCACATCCAACCCATTACATTATTATATAATGTAATATATAATAAAATAACACCACAGTGAAAGATATGCCCTTTTTTTTTTCTTTTTCTCAACTACTGCGCCACCAGGGAAGCCCGATATGCCCATTTTGAAGCCTGCTGATACATGTTGGCAATATGTATCAGTGTTTAATATTCCTGACATTGCTCAAAATGTTTTTTGGAACTTTTCATTTGGCATTGCCCTTAGAAATTGAGTCAGATTCTTTAGAAAATAATAATGGCTATGATAGAATCACCAATATTTGTACAGTGTAACAAGCACTTTCACATCCTTGGGACCTCATAATGACCCTGAAATAATGTAGGTAGATCCAACCAGTGGAAGCATTTTGTTTGCTTCTGGCCAAACTCAGTGCCTTATTTTCTTAAAGATCAAACTTTGGAGCAAACGCGGAAATGAGAAGGACAATTGACATTGGACAAACTAAATTTTGGAAAAACCCAAGTCCTTCTAAACTTTCTTTTCTCCTTGCTCCATATCATATCAGTAACGCAAATCCTGTCAACTCCACCTGGAGTATTTCTCATATATCCAATCCCTTCTACTCCCACCCAAGGTGCCTTAGTTCCCTCAGACTAAAGGAAATACTTTAACTGATATTTTAATAGCCAGATGAGATGCTGCCTGACTCATGAGTCATTTAATAAATCCAATTAGACCTTCAAATTTATTCAGTTGATTTTTGTTTTTTAACACACCAAATAGCAGGAGATTGGGCTTGACATATATACACTAATATGTATAAAATGGATAACTAATAAGAACCTGCTGTATAAAAAAATAAATAAAATTAAAAAAAAAGAAAACACCAAATAGCAATAGAATACAATTTAAATACTTATCAATTAAAATATTTTCTAAGTAGTCTTCTTGCCTTTCAGTTTTGGGTGTCTTGGCTCTCTCTCTTTTTTTTTTCGGCCCTCTCAAACCTCTCCAAAATATACTCTTCCACACGTAGCATCTCTACTCCCCCACCTTCTAGGGGTACCCACAGCCCAGACAATGAATTCAAAATTCCTCAGCAGAGCCCTGAGTGCCCCTTTCAGTTGACCTCCGTCTAAATTTCCAATTTCTCTGGATTATTTTGTTTCCTACCCATGCTTGCCCTGCATGCTCATGCCTCTGTGCCTTTGCTATAATATTGAAATCCTGTAGGTTTACTTTTTAAAAAAATGCTATTTCTTTAAAATAAGTATAAGGCCTAAAATGAAATCAGCCTTACTCTACCCACCCTTTGCTTCCTGTCCACGCTTCCTCCCGGCACCTCCCCACAACCTTCTAACACTCTTATCCGTTCTTTTAGTATTAACCTTCATATTTTAAAATAAAATGCCAATAATGATATATTTGTTTTTTTGGCTGAATATAAACTGATGACTTTCTACTACAAAGAAGAGGTTTTCACTCTATCACCCAGATCCCAACTATACATATATACTTACACATATACATATATACATATACTCTCCTTCCCCATCCTCCTAATATAGTTATAAGTATGGATTCTATTGCTATTTGGTGTGTTAAAAAACAAAAGTCAACTGAATAAGTCTGAAGGTCTAATTGGCTTTATTAAATGACTCATGAGTCGGGCAGGGTCTCATCTGGCAAGCAGAGAGGAGTTGTGCAAGATGGAAGGTTTCTATAGCAGAAAGAGGGTGGGACAAGGAAATTACAAGAGCAGATTATTTCAGGGAAGGTCACCTTCCCTATGGGGAAGGCAGGGGGTTTTAGGCAGATTACCTCACTAGTGCCAACCAGGAAATTTCAGACTTAATGGTTTTAAAACCTTCCAGGAGAGGCTAAAACTGCAATTATTGAATAGGTTAGGTACTAAGTCTTGGTGTGACTTAGCACAGTGACTGCTGTTTGAGGCCTGTTGTTTCTTTTTAACAGGCGTTGATGTGTAACCAGTTTTACTACAAATATATTCTCTTTCTTGGGCTTTTTCCTCTTCTTTGGAATCAATAATTGCCTTGCTCTTTCCTTGACTTTGTTTTCCTTGCTTCATTTTCCATTTACCCAGCATTCATTGGTCCCCAAGCTCTCTGCCAAAGGTGTACATCTCTTCTCAGTTCCTTCAGACATATTGAGGATTCTATCAATTTCATCTTTTTCTTGGAACTCCTCCCCTCCCCCCAGAGTCATCCATATTCCTGCTGCAGGCTGAGCTGGTTGCCCTCTAGGCCACAGTACAGCTATTGTCCTGAGCTCACCTTTCACCCATATCCTGAAAATTCCTTCTACTCCTCTCCTGTGGGCTCTCATGTTTCCTAGTTCCCGTGTCTTCCTCTTTCTTGGTTTACTCTCCTTAATGAAGTGCCTCTTCTAGTAGCTTCCTGAGCGGAAAAAAATGCATGGGAGAAATTTCATGAGTTGTTTTGTATTTGAAAGATTTTTATTGTGACCTTAGGCTTGATTGATAGTTTGAGAGGTATCTTAGTTCAGGTTGCTATAACCAAGTACCATAGACTGGGTGGCTTATAAATAACAGAAGTTTATTTCTAACAGTTCTGGAGGCTGGAAGTCCAATCAATATCAGGGTGCCAGCCTGGGTGGGTTCTAGGGAAAGCCCTCTTCTGAGTTACAGACTGCAGACTTCTCATTGTATCCTCACCTGGTAGAGAGCAAAGAGAAGGAAGCAAGCTCTCTCACAACTGTTACAAGGGCACTGATCCCATTCATGAGAGCTCCACGCTCATGACTGAATCACCCCCCAAAGGCCCCAATTCTTAATATCATCAGGGAAGTAGGGTGTTAACATACGAATTTTGGAGGGACACAAACAGGAGGAAACAGACTTCTGAGTTGTAATTCATTTACCCTTGGAATTGAAGTCATTGTTCCATTGTCTTCTAGCTTCAAGCTGATATTTCAGATACTATTCTAATCTTGTTGCTTTGTATGTGACCTGTTTTTCCCTTAGAAAGAATTTAATAATCATGCCTTTTTTTTTCTTCATGTAGGCCTATTTTCATCCATTATACTGAGCACTCAGTGGGTCATTTCAACCTGCACACTCATGGTCTCTAGTTCTCAGAAATTTGTGTGGTTTATTTGTTAATTTCCTTCTCTCCATTTGCCTTGTTTTATCTTTCTGGAATTCTTATTTGGAATACTGGGCCTCCTGGAATACTGGCCTCTAACTCTCTTTTATTTTCTATTTTTCAGACTCTTAAAATTTAGATTTTACTTTCTGGGAGATTGCCTTAAATTTACCTTTTATTTTTTTCAACTGGAATTTTTATTTTTGCCATGGTATTTTACACTTTCAATAGCTCTTTTAAAATTCTATTTCCTTGGGACTTCCCTGGTGGTGTGGTGCAGTGGTTAAGAATCTGCCTGCCAATGCAGAGGACACGGGCTCGAGCCCTCGTCTGGCAAGATCCCACATGCAGTGGAGCAGCTAAGCTCGTGCACCACACCTACTGAACCTACACTCTAGAGCCTGTGCGCCACAACTACTGAGCCTGTGCTCTAGAGCCTGTGCGCCATAACTACTGAGGCCACGTGGCACAACTACTGAAGCCCGTGTGCCTAGAGCCCGTGCTCCACAACAAAGAGAAGCAACGGCAATGAGAAGCACGTGCACCGCAACAAAGAGTAGCCCCTGCTCGACGCAAATAGAGAAAGCCCACGCAGAGCAACGAAGACCCAACGCAGCCAAAAATAAATAAATTTATTTTTTAAAAATTCTATTTCCTTTTTATAGCATCTTGTTTTTGTTTCATGGGTGTACTATACTCCTAACACTCTGAGGCTATTAATTAGAGGGGCTTTTTAAAACTTTCTCCTACTCTATCTGTGTCCTGCAAGTTCCTTTTATTCCTGTTTGTCTGGTGATCCTTGCCTGACTGCTTACACTTTAGAGTACAGAAATAAGAAGCTGATGGTAAACTCTGTGTGCATGGCATGTATTATTGGCTACTGGGCATCACTATGGGATGATCTGGCTGGGCTATATCTTAAAGAATCCCTGATGTCAATATTTAAGCTAATCACATTATATGCACTTGTGGTACATGCAGAATGACTGTAATACGCTAACTTACTAATTAGGCCAAAATATCACTCGCACCTCTCCTGCAACTCAAAAAGCTAATGACATCATGTTAGATTATAGCAATGAGTCATATTTGACTGTGAGTCATAATCAATATCTCAGAGAAAACCTGGCAAAATATCAACATCACAGCTTCATTCTGAGCTTCTTTGTGCTTTTCCTTGGCTCTGCAATCCAAACATTGTTTTGGTCTTTCTCTGTGTGTTCAGGAATGTTAAAAAAAATGATATAACTCAAGGAATGTCAATTTCATCTTCTTATACTAATCTTAAATTTCCAAGGATAAAATAGGACACAGTAGAGATAACTCAGGCAATGTTGATTTGGTTGTTTTGGACAAATCCTAAATCTTTATGGATATTATAAGGACATGGAAAATCTTCTTTCTTAGGAAAAATTAATAGAAAAATCATTGGCCAAATCTCATTTTTCTTTTTGTGTTCTGGGGTTACAAACTACAGGAAAAAACTCTATATAGTTCCACTTAGACTTGAAAAACATAAGCATTTCTCTAAAACAAAGATTCATTTTGGAACCTTTTACCATCACATAGTTGAGAGAGCCCTAGAGTCTGAAATTCTACTTTATCATATCACCCTAAATTCAAATACCATAAAAATTAGTGCATTGCACTATTTTGTAGAAATGAGATATGCTATTTTCTTTGTGGTTATAAAGTAGAAGTATATCAATAAGTCAATAAAAATGTGCCAATATTCTAGAATGCATTCTGTCACACACACACAAATGGCATGAAATTTTTGATGACTTGATCTGGAGTAGTTGCAAGTAGGGCTGGGCCTGTATGTCCCAAGTTTTACAAGTAGCTTAAATCATTAGACAGCAATAACTCTCCAGAGTTACAAAACATTGTAGGGCTTGTCAAAAAAAAAAAAAAAAAAGGTCTAACAGTGATACTATCATAATCCCAATCTGTACTCATGCAGAGCAATCTGATATCCATTCCTGATGCCCAGATTTTGCCTCTAATATTTTTCTTCATTTAAAGGAAATAAGATTCCTTATAAAATAGCTCATTCCACGCTTTGGGTCAGAGAAAGATGAGGATAATCTGGAACATCTTGTGTATACAAAGCAAGAATGTTTTCAAAAATGTTTGGGAGAAGTGGTGAAGAGACAATAGAACCATCCTAAAAGGCGTTTTACTGGCCAAGCTCCAAAGATTTGAGCAAAAAAGGGAAAATAATTATCGATCATCAAAACTATGTTAACGTATGAAAGTTCATAATGATTCTCCAAAGGAAAAAGTTTGCAATTTAGTAATAGGTAGTTTGGCCATAAAAGATAGTGAATGTGATAATATAGATATGTTAATTTTTTTAAAGTACAGAGAATTGTATGTATGGGGTTTTATAAAAATCGAAACCATATATTAGCTTATAAAGTACAAACACCCCTTTTTCTCTAATTGTGAAAGTAGAGAGGGATGAATGGAGGAATTGGGAATCCACCAAGCAGCCCTCGAGAAATTTATTAACTATACCAACAACAGAAAGAACTGCTTCACATTATTTGCCACACAAAACAACCAGGTAGAAAGGAGATCCAACATTTTGGTTGCAAAATGACCAAATGGAGAATTCAGTGGTGTGTTTCACAGCAGTGAAAATGCAGAGTCCTAACCACTGGCCCACCAGGGAATTCCCGACTTGTGACTTTAAAAAGAAATGTCTTCCAAAGTTGTCAAAAAAAAAAAAAAGATGATGATTTGCCAAATATCCTGAGGAAAACAGAAGACAGTTAATAAAGTAGATTCAAAATAATAATAATAATAATGTAGATTCCATCCCTGTCTCATGAAAGATGAAACCTTTTAATGGTCATATTTATCATAATTAATTAATGAGACAAAATCAGTTTCCAAAAATGAACAGTCTAGATCAATCAATATATAATGTTAAGAAACTGGGCTCTGTAAGGTGGCCAAGTGAAACAAAAAACATTTCAGGAGAGGCAATAGGTTGCATTCTATGAGTGGTAAGGATTTTTAAAGTTCTATCAGTGTATAAAAGGAGAGCCAGCCGGAAGGCACAACCAGGCCTGTGATCCAACTAAGATTCAATTGGTTGAAACCTCAGCTGGTCTAAATAACATGCTTTTTCCTTTGGTTTCATATCTAGGATGAAATAGTATCAAGTATCCATAATATTATTGTACCCCAGGGCTGCCACTAGTTCTTCTGAAACCTTTGTAGCAATAAGAAAAAGAGATCCCTTCCTCCAGGTGGCCCCAGCCCCTGGGACAACAGCTTTCAAGAGCAGACTCAGAGTTGTATTTCAGCACCCCCTCATCCCTTCAGCCAGGCACCCTTGTGCAAAGCACAGCCTGCAAAGGCTTGCTGTCCTTCTTAGGAAGGTTTAAGAAATAAACACATGGTAAAATTACTGCAACCCCAGAAAAGTATAATGAAGGAGGATAGGGATAATGAAGACAATAATTTCGACCTACAGTAATAATACTTCACAAGCAATTTAAGTGTCAGTATAAATTTTGTGAAAATTTGTGCATATTTTGTTTGCTTTTAAATATAAACCTTGGGACTTCCCTGGTGGTCCAGTGGTTAAGACTCCTTGCTCCCAATGCAGGGGGCCCAGGCTCTAGTTCCTGGTCAGGGAACTAGATCCCACATGCCGCAACTAAGAGCCTGCACGCAGCAATGAAGACCTGGCGCTGCCAAATAAATAAATATTTTAAAAAGTAAACCTTAAATTTCAAATAAACTTTTCAGGGTATGTTGATAAAATAAGGTTTGTGATCAAGGCTTAAATGTCAGGGAAATTTTAATTCATTAAGTGTAAACATTGTGATTTCATGGTTATGTTCAATGGTTAGAGGAATATTATTTCATAGATTTGAATGAGTAATAATTTGAGAATTAAGCAAAGTATAAATTGGAGTAAGTGTTCCTCTTTTCATACAGGTGTCCTTTATTTTTTTTTATTTATTTATTTTTTTTTGCAGTACGCGGGCCTCTCACTGTTGTGGCCTCTCCCGTTGCGGAGCACAGGCTCCGGACGCGCAGGCTCAGCGGCCATGGCTCACGGGCCCAGCCGCTCCGCGGCACATGGGATCTTCCCAGACCGGGGCACAAACCCGTGTCCCCTGCATCGACAGGCGGACTCTCAACCACTGCGCCACCAGGGAAGCCCATACAGGTGTCCTTTAGAGCTTAGATGTTCAAGATCTAAGCAACAATAGGCAGAGGAAATGGAAACAAAGTAACAGTGAAGGGGGGAGAAGGACATTCAGAGCAGGAGAGAAAGATGATATTCAAGGTAGAGAGAGGGAGAGGATGAGGGCAGAAGTAAAATGTGAGAGACAAAGGTAGACAGAAGAGAGGGCAGAGGAATTCAGAGGGCTCTGGAATGTCAATGCAGGTAAACCGCTAATTTCACAAATGGGGGGACTTCCCTGGCGGCCCAGTGGTTAAGACTCTGCGCTTCCACTGCAGGTGGGACAGGTTCCATCCCCGGTTAGGGAACTAAGATCCTGCATGCCTCCGGAGCAGCCAAAAAAAAAAAAGAAAAAGAAACACAGGTGGGCTTTAATACCTGACTACTTTTCAATTGTTTATTTAAACAAACAAACAAACAAAACACCTCCTGTAAATAAACTGTTGACTTAACAAAAATAAAACCAAGACATGCAATGGAACAAAAATCTTCAAGAGCCCTAAAGTCCTCTCAAGATTTACTTTACCCTTGGAATGTCTTGCTAACTCCATATTGGCCCAGACAAGCGTATCTGATCTTTTCCTTTATATCGTATAGCACAGATGAAACCAGGTTTGAATATTATAACCAGACTTTACTAAAGACTAGGAGTCTATGGGAACTATACACAAAGGGTAAAAATGAAATCCAATAATATGGTTTAGGGCTTCCCTGGTGGCGCAGTGGTTGAGAGTCCTCCTGCCGATGCAGGGGACATGGGTTTGTGCCCCGGTCTAGGAAGATCCCACATGCCGCGGAGCGGCTGGGCCTGTGAGCCATGGCCACTAGGCCTGCGCGTCCGGAGTCTGTGCTCCGCAACGGGAGAGGCCACAGCAGTGAGAGGCCCGCGTACCACAAAAGAAAAAAATATATATATATGGTTTATAAAACCCAAATTACTCTCTTCCAGTGGTCCATTCCAGCTCCCAGTCTCTTGGTGGTGGGCACCATCTTAGCACCTACCACCCAGGTGGCCACAGCTGCAAGGCTACCTTTCTTAAAGTACAGAATCCAGGGTTTTATGCAAGGCCTACGCTTCAGGTCTCAAAAGGATAAACTACATATCACATAATAATCCCAACACCCACCCAAGACACATACATAGACAACAACAGGTGTTCTTGATCAAGGGCCCCATTGAACTGACTACAAATTAGCAGCCCCCTGAAGGGTAAATTATTCTTCAGGACAGTTTGATAGTACCCCCTAGTAAAGTCAAATCTTAGTCCTTGGGATCTGGTGAAAAGAGCACTGCATTAGGAGGTCAAGTGATTTAGTCCCTAACTTGGACCTAAGGGACTGTGGCCCTTAGGCAAGTTACTTTACCTTTAGAGGCTTTATTTATATTATTTACATGTTGCTATTTACTTTAAAGGATTGGAGTAAGAATAAAATGAGATAACAGATGAAAAAGTCCTTTGAAAAAGTAGAAACAAGAACAAATTACCTCATTCCAGAGGTTCAATAATCTTGGCCTGCTCTTCTCCACCAACTTTTTCTTTGTTTTGGCCGCACTGGGTCTTCATTGCTGTGCACAGGCTTTTCTCTAGTTGTGGCAAGCGGGCTTCTCACTGCGGTGGCTTCGCTTGCTGTGAAGCACGGGCTCTAGGCGTGTAGGCTTCAGTTGTGGCACGCAGGCTCAGTAGTTGTGGCTCTCAGGCTCTAGAGCACAGGCTCAGTAGTTGTAGCACACGGGCTTAGTTGCTCCAAGGCATGTGGGATCTTCCCAGACCAGGGCTTGAACTTGTGTCCCCTGCATTGGCAGGCGGATTCTTAACTACTGCACCACCAGGGAAGTCCATCCACCAACTCTTGCCAGGCTATTCTCTTCAGATGGATCTTAAACCTGACTTACAGACCTGACAATTTCAATTACAGCCTGAGGAGCTTTTACAGGGTTGGAAGTATATGATTCCCATTCATCCAATGATCATGAGCACTTACCATGTATTAAGTGTTGGAAACACAAAAATGAGTAAAATCCAGCAAAAATGATAAAGTCCAGCAATCAATAATGATGGAAGGTAGGATTAACAGTTTATATAAAGTTATTGGGAAGCATTATTCTGGATATTGCCTCTGTCCAACTCTGTTATCACAAAACACTTCTCAAGCACCACAAAGCTCAAGAATATTGGTTAAAGGCTGGTAGGATACAAAGAAGTTTATTGCGGTCTAAAAACCTATAATCTAATGTGGCAGGTAGTACGGATGGTGTTAAAATTTTAGTCTTACCAGGGCTTCCCTGGTGGCGCAGTGGTTGAGAGTCCGCCTGCCGATGCAGGGGACGCGGGTTCGTGCCCCGTTTCGGGAGGATCCCCCGTGCCGCGGAGCGGCTGGGCCCGTGGGCCGTGGCCGCTGAGCCTGCGCGTCCGGAGCCTGTGCTCCGCAGCGGGAGAGGCCACAGGGGGGAGAGGCCCGCGTACCGCAAAAAAAAAAAAAAAAAAAAAAAAATTTTAGTCTTACCAGACCTGGAGTTCAAATTCTGCTACTAGCTTACTGTATTACATTTGACAAGTACTTTTTGCCTAAGCCCGTTTTCTCTCCTGTAAACTGGGGATAACATATAGTACCTATTCCTTAGAGTTGTTCTGAGGTTCAAATGAGATAATTCATGTAAAGAACAGTTCGTGGCACATATGTGCTTGAAAAATAGCCACAGTTCTTTCTGTGTGTGAGCGCAGTGCAGGGAGATGAGGAATTTCTATCAACACAGACCTAGCAAAATACACTGTATGTTGCAGAGCTGTTTCACTTTCTCCCTTTGAGACGCAAGCCTCCTCCTTTGCTTTCTTCTCGGTATCAGGCACTGTTTCATGATCCCAAAGTCCCACAGTATGAAATCAGTAACATTTCCAATGTGCAATTACGGATTTATGGACAACTTTTTATACGTTAAGAGGCCAATTTCAGTAAGTCACTCCCTTAATTTTTACTCCGATTATCATGGCTAATGACCAGCGTTTCTCACCCGAGTTAATGGAAAAAAACGTGAGCAACACTTCATCAAATGTAATTTAAATGTGGACTGGTTTTCTTTCTGACTGCGACGAATGTAACCCCTACCGCGCACTCTGAAATCTTAAAATTAAAAAAAAAAAAAACAATAATAATGCTATTATGTTGGGCTTGAAATAAGTACTTCCCCAAGGTCAGTGGCCGAGGGAGTAGGTGTCAGTGGCCTTGATGCTTCCCGATTCTTTCTCCCTGGTTCCCGCCCCCATCCCCATCCCCACGATTCAGCCTAGATCTAGCCACCAGACCACCGCCTTCAGGATGAGGTGCGGAGGTGAGGAAGAAGAGTGGGTAAGGGGGTGGGGCAGGTGGAACTGAAACTGAACTTCATTGTTCGCGGGACTGACTCTTCCCGAAATAGCCCGATGGCAGCGCCTGCGCAGTGCGCGCTCTTTGTGCCGGGCTGCAGCAAGCGGGTTGTTTGTGTGTGCCTCTTCAAGGCGGTGGAGGCGGAGCCGGAGGGGCGTGGCCTCCCTGTCGCATTCTGACTGGGCTTTCTCAGAGAGGTGGGCGGGGTAGGGCGGAGCTTCCGATAACAACACTCGGAGCGGAGGCTCAGGCTATTTGTTGCTGCGCCGCCACCGCCCGACCCATGGTATGTTCTTTTCTCGGGCTCCGTTAGCAGCAGCCGCCGCCGCCGCCCTGTGATTTCTGGCCTTACCTCCTCCTTCTACTCTTGCAGAGCCACTTTTCCTCGTAGTGCTATGACCGTCGTTTCTGTCCCACAGCGGGAGCCGCTTGTTCTGGGCGGCCGCCTTGCGCCCATGGGTTTTTCCGCCCCCGGTTACTTCGGGGCCCTCCCGATGGTTACCACTGCTCCGCCGCCTTTGCCCCGGATCCCGGACCCACGGGGGCTGCCCCCCACTCTCTTCCTCCCTCACTTCTTAGGGGGAGATGGTCCCTGTATGATCCCTCATCCTCGCGCCCCGGCACCTCTGCCCAACTGCAGCCTCGCCACGGCGGGGGGCACCCCTCGGGCAGCACCAAAGAAGCGGCGAAAGAAGAAGGTGCGGGCCAGCCCGTCGGGGCAGCTTCCCAGCCGCTTCCACCAGTACCAGCAGCACCGGCCGAGCCTGGAGGGCGGGCGGAGCCCCGCGACGGGCCACGGCGGAGCGCAGCAAGTCCCGGACCAGGCCCAGGCCGCCGCCTGGGCCCCGGATCCTGCGACCGCAGCTCGAACTGAGGAAGCGAGCCATTTCCCTGGCTCGCTGCCGCCCGCGGCGCCTGGCCAACCCTCGTTCAATAGAGAGGTAAGGGCCGCGAGTGGGACGGGGGTACCGCTGGCGTACCGGCCCCTAGTCGGCCACAGCCCGGACGCGAGGTTTGGGGCCCTGCGCTCTGGGGTCGGGAAGGGAGGGGCCGGGTTGAGGGTTGAGGGACGGTTGTTTACTCGGGAGGGAAGTTTCCGTGACGCCCGCTCTGTTCTTGCTGGTGGAGGGGGGGGAGGGGAGGCCAGCGCTGGCGCTGCTGATTGGCTCCGGGGAGCCGGCCAATGAGAGGAGCGGCTGCGCCCCAGCAACAGCCCGGATTTAGAAGGCTGGCGGCGTTCCAGGGGGTTTCGGCGTTCTGGGCCCGGGGTGGGGGGTGGGGGGGGGGCAGGAGAAGGAAGAGACCCGCGGGAGGCTGACGTCAGCGCGCGCTACGTGCGGAGCGCTTCGGCGCCCATGAAGGAGACGAGCCGGGCGGGGGTTGGGAGCGCGAGGGTGCGGGCCCGGTGGCGGCTTCCCGACCGTTGGCAGCGCCAAGACTCGTCGGGACGCGCGTACGGTCTCTCGCCACCCGGTGTGGGGTTTGTCATGGAGGGGCAGCCGCCCGCTTCCGGTTGGCTTTTTGCTGAGTTGTGAGGTACGCGGTGTGGGGCGCCGGGCCACCTGGGGCGCTGCTCCTCGCGGGGCCGACCTACTTAGCTGTGCTTTTCAACTTCGAAAGTCGGCAGGAGCGACGGCAGAGCTGTTGCCTCTTTGAAGCGATAAGTTCTCTGGGCTAGTCTATCAGATGAACAGAATTTACTGCGCATCCCCACGGTGTACTGTGCCAGGCTTTCTTAGCGGAAGGTAGTTTTATTGCTTGTGTCCAAAATAATGAAGTTTCCGAAAGAAGAGTTCTCAATTGAATTGATATGCTGCCCAGTTGCTGTTGGACTAAAATTGATTAAAACTTAAACGGTATTAAGTGGCTATATTACTTAAAGTAACCTTTGTATCAAAATAAAACATTTTGACTTGAATTTCAAAAGCCTTCATAATAATAATGAAAATAAGTTACTGACATTTGTTGAAAGAGTATTGGTTTGAGAGATTTGCAGCTCATCTAGCTGTGCCCTTGCAAAAACTTAAATTTGTCCACCGTGATTACTTAAATTTTGTATACGTTCCTTTCAGTTCCACGGCTCTTCTGTAATATTAATTATTGTAAAAGCGAGTTTTTGTATTTGTTTCCTAGTAAGATTCCTTTATTTTCTAGAACGGTATTAAAACCGGGAGCTCTGTTGTCAGTTACCCTTTTTGACATGGATTATGTTACCTTGTGCTCCGGCTTTCTATTTGTGCCCTGGCTTACCGACCGTATTACAAGTGTTGAAAGGGCAGTGATCGAATAGATTACCCTGTCTTTCCATCTCATGGCTTCCTCTAAGGATCACTTGAGTTAGGAAAGTGACTGGAATTAAGGCAGTAAAGTTCTTGAAGCAGTTTTTAAAACAGAAAGTAGGGGGCAGGCAGAAAGCATTTTCTTCTATGTATTTTATGTGTAACTGGACGAGATGATAGAAAGTGGTAAGTATTTTAGTATTTAAATTTCTGAAATTTTGTTTTCACAAGCTGGGGGGATAATTTTTAATGTGTGTACTTAGTAACCATTATCAAAACACTTCCTCACTTAAAATCAATCTCCTGCTAATCAAATTTCTATTCTGACATTTTTAAAGTACCTGTCTTAAAAGGTAAATAGTGTATCTATTAACATAGTTTTTCTTTCTGATCAACCAAAGCATTTGGAAATTTCTCTTGGAAATATCCTACTGTAAAAACGCTGACCTTTGTTAGTTAGGAAGAGGTTGTCATACATGTTTGGAATATAGCTCATTACTCTTTATAGAAAGGTGGACTTGGTTACCTTGGGTTCTTTGACATTTTAGAATCAGCACTGGTAACAGTGATTACTAACTATTTTTAGTGGTAAAATTAGATGTGTGCATATTTGGACTTCCAGGGATAAGTGCAGCAAGCATTTAATCAAGACAGTGAACTAAACTCCAGGGGAACTTCTTAAAAGAAAATATGTTAGATAATATGGTGAGGTTCATGACTGATTTTTATCATGAGACTGTATTCACTTTTATGTTCCTTGTCTTTGTAGGTTTTAAAATCAAAGATGGGAAAATCGGAGAAAATTGCCATTCCCCACGGCCAGCTTGTTCATGGTATACACTTGTGTGAACAACCAAAGATAAACAGACAGAAAAGCAAGTATAACTTACCACTAACCAAGATCACCTCTGCAAAAAGAAATGAAAATAACTTTTGGCAGAATTCTGTTTCGTCTGATATAATTCAGAAGCAGGAAAAAAAGCCTTTTAAAAATACTGAGAATATTAAAAATAAGCATTTGAAGAAATCATCATTTCTAACTGAAGTGAGCCAAAAGGAGAATTATGCTGGGGCAAAGTTTAGTGACCCACCTTCTCCTAGTGTTCTTCCAAAGCCTCCTAGTCACTGGATGGGAAGCACCATTGAAAATTCCAACCAAAATAGGGAGTTGATGGCAGTACACTTAAAAACTCTCCTAAAAGTTCAAACTTAGATCTCAGATTTCAGTATGTATGTAAAACATAGCTTTTCCAAAATCCCTGGACTCTTGAAAAGCAGTGGTACAGAAATGGAAAATTACCTTGTTGCAATATACAAGGGCAAAAGATGAGTTTAAAAAATTACAAACAGCTTGTATTATATTTTATATTTTGTAAATACTGTATACCATGTATTATGTGTATATTGTTCATACTTGAGAGGTACATTATAGTTTTGTTATGAAAGTATGTATTTTGCCCTGCCCAAATGGTAGGTGTTTTGTATATATACAATGGAGAAATTTTAAGTGTGCTAAGGCACCTGAAAGACCGATTTATTTGCACAAGGTACTGAGATTGTTTTCAAGAAACAGCTGTCGAATCTCAAGGTGAAGATCTCAATGTGAACAGTTTACTAATGCACTACTGAAGTTTAAATCTGTGGCACAATCATTGTAAACATGGGGTTTGTCTATGTTTCTCTAAATTGATTTCTGCCTTCTAATCTGTAATTACCGGAAAACTCCTATTCCCATTTTTACCAAACTTAATTTCTGGGTTTTGGTTTATATCCATTCAAATTTAAAATTTTAATGCCAACAAAATCGGTTGTAATCAAATTTTAAAATAATAATAATTTGGCCCCCCCCCTTTTCAACTAGTCTTGACTCTTTGTGTGTGATTGTTTTTTCATGTTTGAATGTGTAACTAGGAGATGGATTTCAACTTTCCATTTTACTGGCTAAATGTCTATACTAATTGTACATCCTCCCTCTGAAAGCTGGAGAGTCCAATAATTTAACACTACTACCTCTAAGGGGAGGAATTCCCCATCTCATGAATGGAAATGGTTGTGGGCAAAAGTAAAGCTGATTAGCTTATAGCTTAGAATATGCGTTTATATTTTGAGCTGTTTCATAAAATACCATTTGACTTACCACATATTTACAATGAAAGAAAACGGCACTTGTTTGATTTGCAAAATTTATACTGATATGAATGGGATACTTGAATCAAAGCAAATATAATTGATGTTAAAATATTAGATGGAGACTTTGGAATCTCAAGCTTGCTTTAAGTTATGGCAGCATATGTATTTTTACTTTAAAATTCAAACTTCTACTCAATAGTGTATCTATTCCAGTAAGAAATTCTAGAACACAATTTTCCCCATATAGTTTTTCATTATATTATACAAGGCCAAAGTTTATGCCAAATAATACAAAGGAAAAAGTAATTAGTAATGAGTAATTGGTCAATATTTAGACGTGAAAAAGTAAAGGTGTTCAGAGGCTATATATGATCCTATAAGGTAGTATAGATGAGAAAGGTGCTACCATCCTGAGGAAGAAATAAATGAGCCTTAAGTCTCAACTTCTTGTATCATTTTGGTTCACACAAGAAGGGAGGACACCTATCCTTAACTTAGAATCACTATTGACTTAATAAGCAATGCCAGGATGGCATGATGACTTGTTATAGCCACCTCAAAATCTGAGAATTTCTAATAGATGTGGTCACTATACAGCTTGTCAACACCCCAACCAACCATTTTTCTTGGCACTGACTGTAACATGCTTTGTTCTTAAATGAATTTAGAGAAAGTTAACTTCATTTACATATAGGTATATATAGATGGCTTTTAAAAAAGCACTTAGAGAAACTTAAGATACAAGTGCACTCTTGACCTTATAGAAGATTAAGACTTTTTTTTAGCTAAGAGAAGTGTTAACACACTGGTAAAGAGGATGGTTAAATTTTTTAAAGGATGATATAAGGAAATAGGTTGTATTATAAAGTAACAGATTTTATAGTTTGAAGAGTGGGTGAAATAGACTACAGATATATTTAGTGAGAAGGTGTTAAATTTAAAAGTTGAATAGTTTTGGTGTTAAAGTAAAACATTTAGCAGCATGTCTTAGTCCCTCTGGGCTGCTATAACAAAATACTAGACACTAAGTAGCTTATAAACAAATTTATTTCTCAGTTCTGTAGGCTGGGAAGTCCAAGATCAAGGCCTTCATCAGTGGATTTGGTGTCTAGTGAGATCCCAGTTTTAAAGGTTCATAGGTGTCCTTTTGCTGTGTATGCACATGGCAGAAGGGGTGAGGGAGCTTTCTGGGGCTCCTTTTATAAGGGCACAAATCCCATTCATGAGGGTTCCTGCTCTCATGTCCTAATCACTTCCCCAAGTCTCTACCTCCTGTATGTTACCTCGGGGGTTGGGTTTCAACATAGGAATTCAGATCATAGTGCAGCCCAATTATTCAGCCATTATTTTTCTCCTATTGGAGTGTCTTGAAACATCTCCAGTGTTCCTGTAATTTGTGTTTTGTGGGTGTATAGAGCACACTTTGTGTTTGCAGTTACCAGCTCCAGGCCTAAACTTTAACTAATGGTCTGGTTAAAAAATTACCATTGCAAAGGGGTAAAAGGTTTGTAACTGTAGTATGTGAGTGGAAAAAATTGTTCCATGCAGTGGCACTTCCCTATAAAACAAATACCAGTATGTGGTTTAGTATTTTGTACTGAAGTTGCTTTTAGGTGAATTTGTACAATTTGATACTGAGTTTATTCAGCTCATACCACTGACGTAGTGAGACTATAGAAAGCTGCTTTTATTCGCATTAATCTTGGTGCTAAGTAATTAGTGTCCTTGTTAGGAAGATAAAGGGAAAAGAAGGTAATAAAAGACCAAATTACAATATTAACAGATTGACAGGAGCCATTCTTTTCAAACTTAAAAGGTGGTTTGTAAGTTAAAATACAAATTTTAGGGTGGTTTATAAATTTAAAGACTAGAATGTGTTAGGCAAGTAATCTACATTTTATCAGGACAAGCATTCAGGTTTTTAGGCAGTACTATGTAATTACCCCTTTCCTTCACAGATTTTAATACAAAGCTAGTATGAATGTGGGACTTGAATGGGATCCAGTCATGCTACACTTGGGGAAAACCATTTGCATTTCTTTTGCGTAGTACATGATTTTAAACTATCTCAAAACTCCCACAGTATTTGCTTTTGTCTTTATCTGCCTTTCTTTAAAAGCCCTGACTCAACTTTTGGTGTTGAGAAGGAACAAAACCCAGGCCCCAGGCGCCAGGCCCGTGCTTCTGCCCCTCAGCACTAGGGCCCAGGATGGATCTGGGAAGGAGGGCATGGTGGGCGCCCGCCCAAGCCAAAGATGTTAGGATTATGAGGAGCTGTGGGGGTGGTGGATAAGATAGACTCTTCCAAGGCCTTGTCCCTCACCTCCCAGCATGTCCTCAAGTAAAATCATTTCGATGTCGGAGGAAGGTTAGGGCTGTCTTAGCTCAAAGCCACCGACCTCTGCCCTATTCCTGGTTTCTTCCAGAAACCGGTGCTTGGGGAGAGAACCATAATTATTAAATGGTTTGAGATTACCAAAAAACGCAGGGCATGTGTTTGTGTGTGGGAGACTGGTTTTGTGATTAAGGACTTCAAGAGGTAGTATAAAGAAAGGCAGCTAAATTTTGAGTGGGGATATTAAGCAATCAGTTATAGAAAAGAAGGGAAAGGGTTTGAGGATGCAAAGGAACTTCTATTTGGTACTGGCATTTTGTATGAGTCTTCATTCCGGCTCACGTAAATGCAAATATCTTCCTTACAAATAGATGGGAAATCTCATTTTAGGAGTTTAGGCCATAGTTCAAAATTCCCCCAGTTGGTAGTCACCAATTTTAGCTTTTTTTAAAAAATAAATTTGTTTATTTTTTTGCTGTGTTGGGTCTTCGTTGCTGCACGCGGGCTTTCTCTAGTTGCGGTGAGTGGAGGCTACTCTTCGTTGCGGTGCGCGGGCTTCTCATTGCAGTGGCTTCTCTTGTAGCGGAGCACGAGCTCCAGGCACATGGGCTTCAGTAGTTGTGGCACGCGGGCTCAGTAGTTGTGACTCACAGGCTCTAGAGCGCAGGCTCCATAGTTGTGGGGCACGGGCTTTGTTGCTTCGTGGCATGTGGGATCTTCCCAGACCAGGGCTCAAACCCGTGTCCCCTGCATTGGTAGGCGGATTCTTAACCACTGCGCCACCAGGGAAGCCCAGTTTTAGCTTTTTTAAATAACGTGTTGTAAACATTACTAATGGGTTGGCCTAGGTGAGTTCTGACATCTACCAAATCAGTCTTCTGATTCCAGCAAACGGCTCATTTATGCACGTTTGATAACACATTTCTGCATATTATAAAAATCCTAACAAGGAAACTAATATAGAGTCCCTGTCTTGGATAAAACTGCCTCAACCACCCCTCCCCTCCTTGTTTGAAATATGTTCTTTCGTGTCACTTTTGAGCAGCATGTCTACAATTTAGTGTGGCGTGGGGGATTAAGTGTGAAGTATGTTCAGGAGATGGTTGACCCCTGAACAACACAGGTTCAAACTGAGCAGGTCTGCTTACACACAGATTTTTAAAAAATAGTAAATACTACAATACTACATGACCCACAGTTGCTTGAATCCGAGGATGCGGAACCTTGGATATGGAGGAATCAGGGACACAGAGGTCAGACTATAATTTATATGCACATTTTCAACCGCAAGGGGTTGGTGCACCCAACCCCTGAGTTGTTCAGGGGTCAGCTGTACAAGGATAATTGGCAGAGCTAAAAGTTAACAGCACAGGTGGGTGAGGAAGAAATGATGGCCATAACTGAAATACAAGCTTACCCTACAAGAAACGTTTTTAGAGGAGGTAAAAACAAAAGTCAAGTCATTGTCTCTTCCGGCAGGTGATGACTAATGCTGGTGAGTAGAGATTGTCTAGTTGGGAATCGGGACACCTATTAGAAGTAGCATGGAGTAGGGTCTTAAAATATTCAGTTGTATCTGACATGCAAAGAAGAGTTGAGTATATTGTCAGAGATAAAAGTTTTAGGGTTTCCCTGGTGGCGCAGTGCTTGAGAGTCCACCTGCCGATGCAGGAGACGTGGGTTCGTGCCCCGTTTTGGGAGGATCCCACATGCCGCGGAGCGGCTGGGCCCGTGAGCCATGGCCACTGAGCCTGCGCGTCCGGAGCCTGTGCTCCGCAAATGGGAGACGCCACAACAGTGAGAGGCCCGCATA
>NW_006793169.1:125458-139665 GCF_000442215.2 Lipotes vexillifer
AAAAAAAAAAAAAAAAAAAAAAATTTTAGGAGTGTTATGAAAAGATGTGCAATACCCAGTAGCTTAAGAGAAGTGCAGGGAAGGAAGATTCACTGTCTTGAATGGTGTATTGGGGTAGTAACATGAAGGGCTTTGAATGTCATGCTGAAGAGTTTCAACTTTATTCTATAAGCATGGCAGAGTCACCAGAGGCTTATGAGCAAGGTAATGAGATTTATGCTTCAAAAAGAAAACTGGTGAAAATACAGAGAACAGTTTGGAAAGGGAAAGCTTGAGACATGAAAGCCACTTGAGGATATTTCAGTGGTTTAAAAAAGAGCCTTAAAGGACATTATCAGAGGGTATACAGGGGCATGGCCTTACTTGGGAGATATTTTGGAGGTAGAATTCAGAACTCACCAACTGAATGAAGGGTAAGAAAAGAATTTTTAAATTGAGCAATCAGGAAGATAAAACCAGCAATTAGGGAACTCTGGAGGGGGGTGAAATTATAGAGGAAGGTAATTTTGATTTGCACGTTGAACTTCGAGATGCATGTAGGATATCCACGTGGAAACACACAGCAAGTAGAAGATAGGTCAGGCTGAGAGGTACAGCTTTGGTAATAGTGCACAGAAGCACTAATTACAACATGAATATGGAACTGAAATATTTTGTCTTCCTATATTCTTTTTTCCCTCACTGGGTTTAACACCTTTACCAGTACTCTTGACCTCATCTTTTCTGCCTCCTATGGACCCTCAACTTCATCTATGATAGTAAATTAGTTGCTGAACTGAAGGTATTTCCTCTGAAAGTGTTAAATGGTGGTTAGTTATTACTGACCTGTAAAAGTCTATGTTAGTGGACGGTTCTAATGTTAAGTTCTGGATTCAGACAGCAGGGGCCCAGCTGCTGAAGAGGAACAAAGTTTCCTTCCCTTAGTCCAAGTTTTGACACTGGGTGAAACTGATCTTTTAACATTCTATATCTTTTTGTAAATCTCCCCCCTTCTAATGACCATCCCATCATATTGCTGAATACATTATCCTTTATTTAGAGGACGGAAGGCCCCCAAATCCCATGCACTCTATGCAGTTGATATCTGCTTCACGTTGAGGGAATCAAACATATGTACTTATACTTGGGTATGAAAGGCTGAGAGTCTCATCATCTTCCTCTATATACTTAAAATTTTGAAGGACATTGCAGAATGAAAACACTTAAAAATCACAAGCCTGCTCTTTCAGCCCTGAGCTATCCATAAATCTTTGAAAGACTCCTAAATACAAGTCTCCAAATGGGAGTGTGTGTGCTGAGATGAGATGGTGTAGGAAGCAGGATTGTTGTAGGCACAAATCGTGTAGTTCAGGAGCTACTTGTTTTTGTATCGGAAAGGAAATTTGAGAGTACATTTTATACAGTGCTATTTATAAAAACTCATAAAAATTAATCTTTGAAAGAAACTTTCTTGAAAGTTTTAGATAGGATTCTCTGAAGCTGTGGGGTGGATAAAGTTCTAAGATTAGGGATGATCTATTTTATGGTTGAACTAAACCCTTTTTCTTTATATCTCTTGGATTAGATTGTCTTGAATTAATTAATCTGACAGTTTTCAGATTAAGTTACTTTTCATATCCTTTGCAATTCTCTTGGAGTTCTAAGTTAAATATGCTAAAATGTATGAGTAATATTCCTAACGCCCAGGAATTGTATTTGCCAAACTTAAACTTGTGAATTACAATTTAAGACTTATAGAAGGTGTTACATTTACTGTGGGTTCACTGTCAAGATCTCAGAATTCATTTTCTAAAGCAGAGTTTAGAGTAATGTTTCCTTAGTGTAGAATTGGTGACACAAATTTAAAGTTCCCTCTGTTAGAGGAATAGTTTATCATAGATGATGTGGCATTAATTACAGTCTCTGAATTAAGTAATGGTAGGAAGGGGAAAAACGGGAGAATTGGCAGAAAGCAGCCTACATGGATAATCATGGAAAATCAGATACACATTTGTCAAAGGAGGCTACAGGTTCTATTCAAGCTCTGTTTAATTAGAAGAGATCATATATCTTGAATGTATAATAGCTTAAAAGACAAAATGACATTCTTAAACAATAACGTTAAAAACACTTCATTTCTCTAGTCATTCATACAATAACTTTTATGCATGTATAAGAAAGGATCCAGGAAAGTTAAGTAAATTTTCCCAGTCTACTACATAAAGTGGCAGGAAAATTTGGCATTTTATATATGATTGTAAAGATAATAGATACTAATCAGACTCCTCCAAAACTGGTCATATATATATAGCTACTCCTAAATTATTACAGATAGTTCCATTGTTCTAAGATTAGAGATTAACCTGATTAGTTGTCAAAACAGAATTACAAATGTGTTCTTAAGAGTCTAGAATCTTGAGGAGGGGATGGCAAGTAGAAGACATTTTGATGACTTTTATTTCCAACATGGAAGTGTTTGATTTAACTGAACTCCAAACTGCCTTCTAACAGTTAAGATCTTTAAACAGGAAATCTTTATTATTTCACTCTATTTGGCAACATGGAATCAGAGGGCTTTGGTTCTTCCTACCAAACCCTTGGAGAGATCTACAATTTGGGGGATCTTCTTGCTATAAGGGCTCTCAACCGTCCCTTCCAAAGTTGAAATTGCCCTTACTCTTTTCAAGTGATCAGACACTGAGGGCTCTCAAATTTTAAAACAAAAGGATTAACATCATAGATTGGATTACCCTTTTCCATCAGCCTTCCAAGGGTCCTAGTCACTGTGCATTCAGTCCAGTCTCCTTAACCATTTGTGTGTTTTTTAGGTTACTGTAAATCATCTGATGTTTGAAGCCAGACCCTGAATTTCAAAACTAAGAAAATAGAATTCTGTTTACAAAAGATATTCAACCAAGATTTTTGATCACTCGTTAACTAATTGGAATAGCCCACTTATGAATATTCCAATTTTCAAAAATTTACAATATGTTAAATTCAAAATAATTGAGGAAAAGATGGATGGAAATATATGTGATAAAACAACCATAACTTTTAACTGTAGAATCTACGTAGTGGGTACATGGGTGTTCATTGTAAGATTACTTTCTTATTAAAGATTTTTACAACAAAATGTTAACAGAATTCGGGAAAGTTAATGCTGCTTTACTAGTTCACTCCAACATTACAAAGAAGTTGAGTATTTGCCAATAATTCCAAAAGCTCACTTACATGTAACATTAAGCACAAATAAGTCAATCTTTTGATGTAAACTCTGAATATCCTAAATGTTTTTTCTTTGCTCTTTCAACTAGGCTGGTTAGTTGGTTATAACACTTCTAAAATAATGGAACAACTCTAGTCAATGACTGAAATACCAAAGCCACTGTAAATAACTGAAAGATTAGAGAAAGGATACTGTATATAAGCATTGTCTTATTTGGGAAATGTGGCAGTTGACATTTAATGTTAATGTTGAAATAAATGTTAAAGCTTGAAGAAACTTTAATTAGGAGAGGATAAAGAGATAGGTGGAGACTATAAAGATTCTGAAGGGCATTTATAATAACTGCCCATGGTTTGAGGGGAAAGTTAAAGAATTATCTAACATGGAATAACTTGAACTTCAAGTAGCGTAAGGAAGTGTGTCTGTCTGAGATTCCCAAAGAAGAAAGGGGATGGCCGAAGGGCTGGTTAGCACTGAGGTGACCAGGAGGTAGAAGGGCAAAGCAGGGTGCAACTCTTAACACTTGGTTGGCGCCTACTCTTTAAAGCCTTTAATGTCGAATTAATATCAGTGGAGTTAGTGGAAAGTTAAAAGCATTTAAAATTATTCCTTAAGTGTAGTTCCACTTTCCATGATAGATATTCATGTAAAAACACCACCTTCTAGTCAAGGTAGATGAAAGGTGGACAAAAGTGCAGTCACCAAAACCTCTTACAGTATCAGTTATATTTGACTACGGACAGGCAGCTAAGAGCACCTCATACAAGTGCTTTTCATGTATATTTTATTTTTATTTTTTAATAGATCTTTGACTATAATTGCTTCACAATACTGTGTTAGTTTCTGTTGTACACCAAAGTGAATGAGCCATATGTATACATATGTCCCCATATCTCCTCCCTCTTGCGTCTCCCTCCCACCCTCCCTATCCCACCCCTCTAGGGCATCGCAAAGCACCGAGATGATCTCCCTGTGCTGTGCGGCTGCTTCCCACGAGCTATCTATTTTACATTTGGTAGTGTATACATGTCAATGCTACTCTCACTTCGCCCCAGCTTCCCACTCCCACCCCGTGTCCTCAAGTCCATTCTCCATGTCTACATCTTTATTCCTGCCCTGCAACTAGGTTCATCAGTACCATTTTTTTTTATTCCATATATATGCGTTAGAATACAGTATTTGTTTTTCTCTTTCTGATATACTTCATTCTGCATGACACACTCTATGACACCTCACTACAAATAAATTTTAGAAAAATTTTTATCCATGTTTTTAAGTGGTATTTTTTAAAAAATCCCACATAGATTATATAGCAAGAGTAGGGAATTATAAAGTATAAAATAACACAAAAAAATGGTTAGACTTTGTATACATATTAAAAATTATAATGAATATCCTAACAAAACTAGAGCATTAATTTTCCTAATTCAGTTACATTTAACATTTTAAGGCCAAAATCTTAAGGTTTACCGACAGTGTGAATGTTAATGCTTTTCCTTAAGGTTCTTATGAAATTATATAAATATTTTGCATGTTAAAATAAATTTAAGTAACATTCCATTTCATTTTTAAAATGTAAGAATGCCCTGAAGAGTCAGACCAGTTATACAGCTTATGTCGATTTTGAAAAAAGGTCAACAGAGTACTTTTTCTCAAGGTGTAAAGTAGTATTGCCACAAAGCAGACACCACCTCACAAATGTCATAGGAATGGCTCTTAACTTCCCCCACAAAGAAATCCACTGAATTTTTCTTAGTATTGAAAAAAAAAAGTTATCACTTGAGCCTGGAAGACTATTTTATATTGAGATTTCTGTTGAAATTAGTCAATTTAACAGCATTTTAAGTCTATACTATAAGGAGTAAGCCAAGAAAACTAGAATGTGGTTTTCCTCAATTTCTATGGACCCATTTCTAAAAAGCATATAGTTCTTAGGCATTTAGTTCACAGAATTATACTCCTAAATTAGAAAAGTGGTAATTTTGCTTCTTGTTTCAATTACTTTTTCTGAGAAACTGCTCATCCTACACAAGCTGCAATACATAAGATCAAACAGTAATAAACATGCAATCAATCCATATCTAGCACCAAGCACTGATTACTGGCTAGATATTCTCATCTGGAGAGACTGACCCTTTAAATTTTCTATCTGCATTCTGAAAGAACCTGAAACCTGACATACCCTAAGATATTCCTGATTTTAATTTGTAGCCTTACTAGTTCATAAACTTACAGGTAGGTTGAATATGGTGTTTTGAAACATGTGAACCAAACATTTGCTTAAAATCACATAATACATTTAAAAAACAGTAACCATTAACCCACTGAGCATCCATCTATCTCAAGTTGATACTATTTCTTTTCATAAATTCCAAATTGTGGTACATTGCTAGAACATAAGATTCAAGAAAGAATAATCATATAACCCTTTCCCCAAAATAAAATAAAAACATTATACCTTTTTTTTTGGGAAAATACTACTGATGTGGTATAGTATCCTATGTATATTTTCAAATTCAGTCTTTCCTCACATGATTCCTTTAAATAAAAAATGGTATTTGTCATTATTGTGAAGTACTGTTTTAACTTGAATGAAGCTGAATCAACCTGGAATATCTAACACTTCTATAAGGGAATATTGTATTTCTAAATAGGTTTTTGACTATAGTATCTCTACGCTTAATTTGCTTCTTTCAAAAGATGTACCCAATTTAATTCTATAATCACAGTCAATCCATCTTACAGTCCATTCACCTTCTCTGTGGGCTGTCCCAGCTCTATTGTGTTCCTGGGATGGGATCAGTGCATTAGGGGCATTCTCTAAGCAGTGGGGGCCAGGCCCTAGCCCAGTCAGGAATGAAGGGCTTACTCCCCCAAGGCTGTCTGTGTGAGGCAATGGGGCCTGGTCTGGGATGCACAAAGCTGTGGTTAATTTGCTAAGAGCATCTTTTTAAAAGTACATGATATAAAATTTCCAGAGGGCCTAAACTGACATGGTTAGATCAATGCCAGAGCTAATGTTATGATCCTAAATACCCTAGTTTCATCAAGGGAGTAATTTAGATGCTAAGTTCATAATCTTCATTTAATACTTAAATTTTTCTAATCAAATATATGAGTTTTGAGAGTAATATCTGTATGTCTCACTGAACCACTGGTCCTTAAAATACCAAGAGTCATGGACTTGTTTGAATATCTAGAGGACCTAGATCTGAAGCTTCGGTTTCATGATACCAGATTGATCTTCTGCATAAGTAGCATGTATTTATTTATATAGATACCCCAACTATTCTACCACCCTGTTTGGAAAACAAATTTAATTTTTAACTCTAAATAAGAAATTACAATTTTAATATAGTACAGAAGAATTATAAAAGTATTTCTAAACGCTTCTTCCTTTAAACTTCGACTAATTTTGCTTCATGCAATGGAATTGGAATAAAGGCAGAAATTCTTATTTGTAATACAACAGCATGTCTTAGAATAGTCATATCTCAGATAACATATAAAGTCCTGAAATTAGTTAATATTTTACATTTAAAAATAAACAGCCCAGAGGCACAAGATTAAACCCCAGACTACAGATAAAAAATTTGGCATATTCCCCCATTACGTTTGCAGCTACAAAATACCAGCTGCTATACAGAAATGTGTATTATTCATGGGGAGAAAGAAACCAAGCAGTCATGGTGGCCACCTTTATCTTCTTTGACATTAACTTATCCTCTATGAATCTTGAACAAATGGAGGTAGGTAGTGCCCCTACACCAAACATAGGAAGTACCTGAGTAAATATATTATCTTTACAGGAAATGATCACAGATGTGATACATCTGCTTTATTTAACAATCTTACCCTAAGTATCCTCTCTTAAAAGGTCCAAGAAACAATTCTACAGCAGAAGTGAACCCTAGAATAGATGTACCCAGAGAACAATTTTCCAGGATATCAGCACAACTGCCAATCAATTTCCACTCAGTCACAGAACCCATTTTCACTGAACCCTATAATCATTTCCTTTCCAAATTCTATTCTCTCCTTTTCCTCTCAATATTATCTTAGTTTAGCATATATCTGTCAAAGACTTTTCTCTTCCAAAAAGACAAGCATGGTGATCAGGGAGGGCTGTTTGGAGCCCAGCCACCACCCAGCTCCAAAGTGTAATGGTTGTGTGACCTTGTGCATGTCATTTAACCTCTCTGCGTCTCACTTACCTTATCTGCAGTGGTACTGACCTCATAAAGCTGTTGTGATGAGTGAGTAATGTAAAACTTACAGAGCAGTGCCAAGCACATAGTAAATGATCAGAAAGTTTAAACTATTTATCATTCCAGTTTTTCCATCAAACCAAACAGTACCCTCCTAAGCAGCCCAGGGATTACAGTGGAAAACCAAATCAGAGGTAAATCGAAGGATTAAGCATGTTCAGAAACACTGCCTTATTAACTTTTTACTAAGATATAATGATTAAATGTAAAGACACTATAATCAACTCCTAGTTAGTATTTGGAATAACTATATATATGTGTATGTAAACCCAAACATTTATTTAGAAGATACAAAAAATCAGTATTTGTCTTGCTCTTTCTTCAGACTGTCCTCTCAATTTTCAATACTGCCACATAATTTTATAACTAAATTTTTATTACATGTGAACACTTCAAAGAGCTATAATTTTGAAATAAATTTTGCTATGATTAGATAGAGAAAATCTACTCAGAAAGTACAGTATACATGAATTTACGGTACCTGTCCAAATATTACCAGCATATAAATTATTTTGTAAAGTTATTTCTTACACACAGGATGTAAAATGCAAAAAAAAAAAAATGGAATTTGTATTCAGAACAAATAGAAGGAATATTGGCTCCTATATGCTAAAAATATAAGACATATTTTTTTTCTAAAGCACTCTAGATACAAATATTAACTGTATGGGCTGAGAACTTTTAATTTCAATGTAATTCAACAAGGTACACAAGTAGAGCTCTATAAATATATCCCCTATAATAACCATATGCAAAACCATTTTATCACAAATACTACCAAAACCCTCTGAAAAACATAATCTACAAACACATTTTTAAAGAAATTCTTAGTTTTAACAACTACAAAAGCAATGAATATCAATAAAGCTATTTGGCTTAAAAAAATGAAGGGCAGTGTAATGTAAATCCTAATACTGCAAAGTTGTTTTTTGAGGAGGCAGTCTTGAGTTTCTTAATACAAGGTACTAAACATTTCCAAAAATAAATAAGAGTTATTCTATACAGTTTAAAGTCATCAGCTAGAGCTCTAAAAAGAAAACTTAAGCAGTAGATGAAAAGTAGGTATGCAGAATTAACGGTATAAAGTATGATTTTTATACAAAATGTACCACTCTTCAAATGTGTAAGGCTTGATATGAATTTTTGGACTATGAGTGTTGCACATCATTTTTAGTCTCAAACCATTCAAAATTCAGAATTTTTATAACGTTTCGATATTTCTGAAGTGAATAAATATGGTATAGGATGCAATTTAATGTCAACTTATCTATACTGTTCCACCCAGTAAAAATAAAACCTTTTTTGAGCTCAGGAAAGAATGTATCTTTTGAACGCTTGATCTCTCTATAAACTCTACTTTTAGAAATGTCAGAATTTTGTAATATGAACTAATATCCATCAGGAATTGGCCCAAGTTTAAAGAGAAAACAAAAAGGAGACGTAAGATGTCAAATAGTCTTAAGTTTGCCCTATGCGATTATACAGTCATAATTACTTTTTACATGAAAGAAAAGTGCTTTAAAGTAAAAAATGCTTTTGTAAAAGTTATTAGTATTATTAATACTTAACATCCAAGTCTAATTTTCCAAGTTAGTTCCATTTTATCCATTTCCTTTGAAAAGTACCCTTCTGCCACAATGTAAACAAAAAATGGTCCATAAAATGGGACATTACTCACAGCATAATTTGTGGTATGGGCCCTTAAATCGAGACCAAATCTTAACCCAAGATAGAGAGATTTTATCTCTTGCACATGCCCAAAATAACTAATATCAACTCACTTTTTCTGTAAGCCTTGAAGAATTTTTATTTAACATAATGAGAGGTTTAATAACATATTAAATACTACGTAGCACTCTTCTGTCGCTGTTCACCAACTGTTTTTATGACGGTAACTCCGAGATCTGGAATGCGATCGAAAATGAGAGTGTTTTCCTGTTTGTGCTTTAGTTTCAGAATTGGTATACCCTTTGGGAGATTTACATGGGGATCTTGCTATGGAGTCAGAATGTCTTCCATGTGATCTTGATTTTGTTCCTGAGCTAGTCTGCTTTTGAGGTGAGCTTGATTGTGATTTTCCTATCGACTTGGACCTTTTTTGCAAGGACTTGGACCTTGACCGTCCTCTAGAACCAGAATTCCTTCTTGGGGTTCTTGACTGCCTTGCTGAGGTAGATCGCCTTGGTAGTGATTTGGAGCGAGATTTAGACTGGCTGTAAGAAAATCGCCTGTGTCGGGACCTGCAAACATCCATAATATCAGAGTATATATTTCACACAAAAATACATAATAGGTTAGGAAACAACACTTTCAGGAACTTATATACTTTACATAACATTAGTTATGTTTTTATTGGATAAGCTAAAAGAAACTCTAATTTTATCATGCATGCTTCTGGTTCAAACATAAGTACAAGTTTGTAATATCTGACCAAAAGATTTTGACTTTGCTAGATATCAATATATCTTATGAGCCAGTTCTGAAAAATATATTTATTTTGCATATTTAGTCTGGGTTACATAATCCTAAGAGGTTAGAAAATCTGAAGGGAAAAAAAGAAAGAAAATATTTAAAGCTTATCAAATGTTTATAAAGACATAAACCTAGATGGAGGACTTCTGAATCTTGCCATGACAGAGCAGCTTGTTCTAGACTAATCTTCCCATAGAAAAGAGCTATATAAAAAAGCTAGACAACATTTATAAAACAACTGTTAAAAGGCACTGGAGAATTACCAACACAAGGAGAACTCGAGGGGTTATAAGCCATGGCTCTTTTCCTAAGACCATTTTCCAAATGCCAGCATGGCAGACTTGAGCCCAACTAGAAAACAGCTATTGGACTAAGCTGCAGAGACAGAAGTTAGAATTCAGGGCCACGAAAATGGCTAGGACTGGAGAGATGAAAATCCCAGAGGTGAGGACACCGCAGGCAACCCCCATCCCCTAAGATCTGCCTACAAGTTCTCCTCAGGTCGCTGGCCATCGTCCAAGTTGCACATGCACAGGATAAGACTCTAAGAGGTCAGCAGAAAACAGCAGCTGGAAGATTTAAGAACTTAGCTGAGCAAGAGGGAGGGGATATGGGGATATATGTATATGTATAGCTGATTCACTTTGTTATAAAGCAGAAACACACCATTGTAAAGCAATTATACTCCAATAAAGATGTTAAAAAAAAAAAAGAACTTAGCTGAAATTTTCCTCAGATACATAGTTGCTGGTGAGAGAGGCTGGAATTCAAGCCCCCCAAAAGGTCAAGGAGCCTTGAGTGACAACACAGGCTTTCAATTAAGAAGTCAGAAGGGCCTCATCCTCCAGGTTAAGGGTCATGCCCTAGGAGTAAGTGTAAACCTGAAATGGATCAGCCTTAACAGTGCCTCAAACCAAGCCTTGACAGGATCAAGGTGATCTGCCAATGCTCTGCCTGCTAGAAGAAAACAGCTTTCTTTGGAGGATCATATCATCCAAAACCTCTATAATCTTTCAACAGTAATGTCCAACATCCAATAAAAAATTATGAGGTAGGGCTTCCCTGGTGGCGCAGTGGTTGAGAGTCTGCCTGCCGATGCAGGGGACACGGGTTCGTGCCCCGGTCCGAGAGGATCCCACATGCCACGGAACGGCTGGGCCCGTGAGCCATGGCCGCTGAGCCTGCGCGAACCGAGCATGTGCAACGGGAGAGGCCACAACAGTGAAAGGGGCCCGCGTACCACAAAAAAAAAATAAATAAATTATGAGGTATGTGAAAAACAGAAGAAAATGACTAAAAGCTAAGGAAAATAAAACAAAAGAAAGAGACCCAAAATAATTTGGATATTGGCATTATTCAGAAAATAATTTTTTTCATTACTATGATTAATATGTTCAAGAAAATAAAGGAATCCCCTGGCATTCCAGTGGTTAGGACTCTGAGCTTCCACTTCAGGGGGACCAGGTTTGATCCCTGGTCAAGGAACTAAGACCCACAAGCCACGCAGCACAGCCCAAAAAATACAAAAAAAAAAGAAAAGAAGAGGAAAAGACAAAGAAATAAAAAAGATGGGGAATTTAAACAATACTGGAATCTATAAAAAGAATCAAATGGACATTTTAGAACCAACAACATGATATTCGAACTTAAAAAAGTCATTAGATGGATTTAATAGCAGTCTAGATACAGCAGAAGTAAGAAATAGCAAACTGGTTATTAGAAAAATATTACAGTGAAACACAATGAGAAAAGAAGTTTTAAGAAATCCAGAACAGAGCATAAGAGTTATTTGGTACATACTCACGTGGCCTAAGGGAAAAATTGAATAAGGTACAAGCAATGTTTGAAGAGATGATGGCCTAGAATTTTCCAAAACTAATGAAAGGCATAATAACTCACAATTTCAAGGAACTCAGTAAACCTCAGGTAGAATAAATACAAAGAAACCTATGCTGGGCATGTCACAGTGAAATTGCTGAAAACCAAAGTCAGAGAAAAATCTGAAAATCTGCTAGAGAACAGTAGACACATTACCTTCAAAGGAGCAACATTAAGACTGACTGTGGATATCAGAACAATGGAATGACATTATTAAAGAAAGAAAAAAACTTCCTGCCAACTTATAACTCTGTCTTCAGCAAAAATATCTTTCAAAAATGAATATAAAATGAAGATGTTTTCAGACAAACTGAGAGAATTCACTGCCATTAGACTTGTACTCTAAGAAACGGTAAAAATGCTTCAAGATGAAGGAAAATAATCCCAGGTAGAAGCGTGGAACTACAGGAAGGAACAAAGAGCACTGGAAAGTATAAACATATTGATGTAGAATATATTTTAGAATAAAAGCACAGTCTTTTATTTTATTTTTATTTTTTTAAAAGCACAGTTTTTTAGAAATTGTTTCATTCCTATTGTAGATAGCTGTAGAAAACAAAATGGGAAAATTGTCCTTGGGGAAAAAAAATTCTAACGTAAGAAAAAAAAGGATGCATATAAACACTACTACATATAAAACAGATAACCAACAAGGACCTACTGTATAGCACAGGGAACTACACTCAATATTTTGTAATAACCTATAAGGGAAAAGAATCTGAAAAAGAACATATATATATAAATGAATCACTGTATTGTACACCTGAAACTAACAGAACACTGTAAATCAACCACACTTCAATAAAACTTAAAAAAAAAAAGGATGCTATATTTGGACTAGGGGCCATTTTAACATTCTTCAGGAATATTTAGGAGTATATACACATTCACTGACACAAATTTAACAAAGATTTATGGAATATCTGAGTAAGGGACTACTGATAAATGCTAGGGATTAAGCCTTAAGACAAAAGTCCTTGCTCCACAAAGAGTTCACAGTCTAATGATAGCAGCAAACTAGTTTTTCCCCACATCCACTAAAGGCAAAAGCAGTGACCTCTTTTTATCTAAGGTAATACAACACATACATTGAGTATATTTATAGTACATGTTAGACTTATCTGTATGCTGACCCATACACACACACACACATACAATCTGATCCTTATGAAACTTAAAAGCTGGGTAAGATTTGCATTCTCTATAATACAACTTTACAAATAAAAAACACTGAGGTCAGAGAGGTTAAGCAACGGTCTTATAACTAGAACAGAGCAGAACAGCATTGTCTTGCAAAAAAATGTGTTTTTTTCTTTTTTTTTTTTCTTTTTTCTTTTTTTTGGACGCTCTGCATGCAGGATCTTAGTTCCCGACCAAGGATCAAACCCAAGGCCCCCTGCAGGGGAAGTGCGGAGTCTTAACCACTGTACCACCACGGAGTCCCCGTTCTTTCTATTCCTGATACGCCATGGTGAATGGGATAACTGACAGACTTCTTTTTTGTTTTTTCTCCAGCCAAGTAGTATACTGCCACTAGAAGGCAGAAAATGCTGTAAATGTTCTGGTTAATCAAGGCTCTAAAGCATTTGGAAACCGCTTATATTCTTAATGAATTAGATAGGCAAATTTTTCATTTTCTTTTAAAACTAAGTCTTTTTCACCAAGGCCAGTAGATATTGTTCAATAAATTAGGGCAGTGCTGCTTTAGATACAATATTACATCTATTTTGATTTTTGGTTTATTAACCATTCATTAATTTATAGTAATGTGAACTGTTGAACATCACTTTCTTACTATTCATGTCCTTCATGAAGCCAGAAGCAGTACCATTGGTACTGGTGTGACTTTCCTATATACATGGCATGTAAAATTTCTTAATTTGTTCCCACATTTTACGTTCTATAAATGTAACTTGTATTTGAGTGTATCAGTGTCAAAATCTCAAATAATCAGTAGGAAAATGGCTCCCCCTTAGCTATGGAACAAAATGGATTATTCTCCACAGACACAAGGGAGGTTTATATTCTTATACTATCAAAGTATGATAAAAAGAATCAAATTCCAGAACACAGCATGACTGTTCCTAAATATTTCTTTACCAATCTTGGTGATGGCTCAATCCTGACCTGAGTTCCTCTGGCTTATAAAAGGAGCTTGGGCTTCCCTGGTGGCGCAGTGGTTGGGAGTTCGCCTGCCGATGCAGGGGACGTGGGTTCATGCCCCGGTCCGGGGGGAATCCCACGTGCTGTGGAGCGGCTGTGCCTGTGGGCCACGGCCGCTGGGCCTGCGCATCCGGAGCCTGTTGCTCCGCGGTGGGAGAGGCCACAGCAGTGAGAGGCCCGCATACCGCAAAAAAAAAAAAAAAAAAAAAAAAAAAATTGGG
>NW_006793169.1:140168-170311 GCF_000442215.2 Lipotes vexillifer
ATGGCTGCTGAGCCTGCGTGTCTGGAGCCTGTGCTCCACAACGGGAGAGGGCACAACAGTGAGAGGCCCGCGTACCACCAAAAAAAAAAAAAGGAGCTTAAGGCTTCCTCCTACTTGCATGCCTCCCTCAGAATGAGCCAAAATCAAAGCATTTGATTCATACCCAAGGAGAGGGACTGAGCTGACATGTAAGATTCTAGGGGCTCTGAAGAGGCCACATTTTCTAGTAATCAAGATTCTTGGATATTTCTTTCTTCCTATCTTTTCTTTCCACTTGGCTGGAGGGACTGGAGCCAGGACACTTCACAGTCTTGTTTTTAGAACTAGGGACTTGGGGCAAGGACTCTCTGTCTAGCTCTGGTACATATATCCTGTGTTGGGTTTTTCCTTGTCTAGGCTCTTGGAGTTGAGGAATGGAAGGACTGCAGTGAAAGCGAACAGTTCTGCAGATCATTTTTGATTTGAGGCTATGTCGTCATGGGACAGTGTAGGGGTACAACATATGGCCCAGGAAAGCCAACTCTTTTTCTTTCTTTCTTTTTTTTGGCTGCACAGCTCAGCATGTGGGATCTTAGTTCCCAACCAGGGATCAAATCCTCGCCCCCTGCAGTGGAAGCGCAGAGTCTTAACCACTGGACCACTAGGGAAGTCCCCAGGAGAGCCAACTCTTATTACTCATAGAAAGAGGATACTAGTGTAAACGCTGATCATTCTTCAAGGACAGAATTCACCTTAAAATTCTACATGCCTATGAAAAAAATCACAGCATTAAAACTCAAGATAAATAGTGCCTAAGCGTTTAGGAATTTAGGCGTGCTAGTACAATTTCAGTTATTACTTAAATAGCTTCACCAAGTAATTAATTTCCATTGTGATTTACTATTATTCTAACAGAAACAAACTCCTAGCAGGCAAAATAGATAACTTGCAAATATCTTTTTCTGAAAATTCTACCACTTTTATGTCTTCTTCCTACAATACTACCATACTTGGAATATATTCTTGAAAATAATTTGCCTTTTATAAATATATTGATTTACGTTAACTTTAGTCAACTTCCTTTCACAGTGATTACACTGTATTTTTTATGAGTTTTTAATCATAAGACTTCAAGATTCTTAATCTGGGGGTTCATTTAGGAAAATTTTATTTTTTTTAAATCCTCATTTTATTTATCAAGTATACACTTTTTAATTTTTTCCTCAGTATATATTATCTTTCTACTAAAAAGGTTAAAGTTAAGTCTGTCATGAAATGAAAACACTGGAAGGTATCTAATAAACCCAAGTTAAAATAACAATACATGACAAACAGAGAAGAGCATATCCTTCTACAAAAGTTGATTCTTTTATGTATATTAAATAAAATGATTCTGGTGGCCTGTTTTTGAAAACTCTTTAAAATCTTTTCCATTTTAAAATTAAGAAAATTAAGTTTTCAATCCCCTTATATTTTGTACTCACTCTTTAAGGCTATCAGACCGCCGCCTATTTCTTCCCCATGAAGAACTCCTACTTCGAGTTCTCCTTTGGCTGGGGCTTCTTGATCTCCTATGATCACTTGGAGAACAAGGGTGACGTTCTTTTGATTTCATTTGGCCTGGTGCTAGAATATGAAGTTCAAGATTTATAATTCATTACCTGAAAACCTCAATAAATAACCACTATAAATAAACTACTCGAATAGTATTTTCTGAAAGAATTTTAAATTAAAAAAAATCTGTCATTGCTGAAACTCATTCTGCTAAATAAACAAGATTCACTATTTGGTCACACTTACTTTTGCGATCACCTTGTGCAAACTGTATTTCAATTTGACGGCCACATACCCACTTTCTATTGAGGTTATAAAGAGCATCTTCAGCATCACGAACATCTTCAAATATGACTAGCTGTTAAGGACACTTTTAACATCAGATATCAAATAAAAATATTATTTTTAAAGAATTATTTACATGTGACATGAAATTATTAGGAAAAACAAGCTCAAGTTATTAAGCTCACATCTCTAATATATGAATAATCAGAAAAAAAGTCACTTATTATCAAAACAAATGCCCCATTATGATTCAGAAGAGTGAATCTAAAAATAAAAAGAACAGAAACAAATCTCTATATTTTTATTGTATACATCAGTGTAGCTGTAGTATGCATGTATAATTAGAAACATGTTATGAGAAAAAGATAAGTCCAACATTGGCTAGTATTATCAAATAAACTGTTTAGGACTCACTCCCTTCTGTTAGGTAAAAGATTTATCAGGTTTTTCACTGAAAAAAAAATCAGCATGCAGAAATCTTTATTCTGAAATTAAAATTACTCTTTCATTAAAAGGCTTTTTAAATTAATTTAGGAGAAATTACTTATAAACAAAAGTGCACACATAAAAGTGAGCTAAAACATATATTCAAAACTGATGTGGTTCTTTAAAAATGATATTTAACTTTGAACCTACTGCTTTAAAATGCCTTTATATTTTTATTATTTGGGATATGATTATAAAAGAAATATATAAACAACCTGCAAACATCTGGAATTACATATATTGATTCCTAATACCCCACTAAACTCCCTTATATATATAAATTATATATTAAACCTAAATAAATGGAAACAAATCAGATAAAACGACCAAATAGTTGTATTTCAGGAGGTTGTTGCTGGATTAACTTTTTTAAAAATAGAAAACAGAAAAAGCTCAAGTAATGCAATACAAAATGAGACTTTGGCAATTACCTCAATGTCACTTGATCTTGAACCTTGACCTTTATTCTTTAGGGCTTGCAAGATGGACTTTATAAGAGACGCAGAACCAACAACATCAGACTTGGCTTTGATTCTGGAACTCTGAGTAAATGTAGGAAAGCCGAAGTCTCAACCTGGTGTTGGCTTTGTCTTTTGCTTGATAAAGACTTCCCCTCTTCCAGGTCTTTATATCTGTGTCCACCCTCCCTCTTTACTCCTTGATGCTTGAACTTTAGGTGCCTTTTGTCTCGCCTGCTCGGTTTATGCTTGGATTCTAGCTAACAGGTTGGTTCAAACTGAGGGGTGCTTGCCAGCTACTGTGGACTGCTTTAGATTTTCTGAGATAAAGAAATAAACACATTTAATTAGGCAGTATTAATCTCATAAAATATACTCCTGAGTACATATATGTATATGCACATGTACGTAGTCTATTCACATGCACACAGTAAAATAAAGGATATTGAACATAAGCAAATCCTCTCGGGCGGCGAGTGTAGAAGTCAAGTGGAATGTAAACGTCTACTATAGGGCCATATCGACCAAACTCACGGCGCAAGTCCTCAGGCCTGAAGTGTTTTAGAAATAAGGTAAAGAAATATGAATAGCTGGATTAAAATATTTTGCCTACAGAAATCTAGTTGAAACCTTCAAAAGAAAGTATATTATCTGGACTAGCATTATCTAAAATTGTCTCTCACAGGAATCACCCAGGATTTAGCAAAGAAGGAAAAAATAAAGAAAACAACAAATTCTCAGGTCTCATTTTTGGAGATTCTGATTCATGACATCTGGAAATCTGTACTTTTACAAGCAGTCTAGGTGGGCTTTTATGCTTAGTCAGGTTGAGGAAACACTAACCCAGGACATCCACTTTTTTTTTTTTAATTGAAGTATATTTGATTTACAATACTGTGTTAGTTTCAGGTGTATAGCACAATGATTCAGAGTGTGTATATGTATGTGTGTGTGTGTATATATATATATACATTCCTTTTCAGATTCTTTTCCCTTATAGGTTATTACAAAATATTGAGTACAGTTCCCTGTACTATACAATAGGTCCTTGTTGGTTACCTATTTTATATATAGCCTATCCACTTCTGAAAGTTACTCCTATTACAAGACTTTTCAATTGTCAATATATAGAGAGTTCTATTAACTCATTAAGAACACATTCATCTCACTATAATTTCACATTTTATGTTCATTGTTTTCAGATAGCAAGAATTAGATTCTAAAGAAGTCCTAAAATTATCTCTCAGGCTTCAAAGAAAAATGGTTGCTTTACTAGTAAACATAAAGCAAAAATAACTACCATAATCTCAAATTTGACAAGTATTTTTGAGTCACTTAAATGCTTTCTACTGTGATAGGTACTAAAGAGGGGACACCAAAGAAATACATGGCATAATATTTGTCTTCATGGAGCTACAATTTAACTGAAGAGATAAAATACTTAGCATTAATAGCTGACAGTTATAATGCATTTATAAATTCCCATAACAACAGATGTTAACAGATGAGGGCACAGACAAGTGAACTCAGCTAAGGTCACGGAGGCAGCAAGCGACAGAGCTGGAAGCAAAGTCCCACAGTCTGACACTAATCTGGGTTTGTAACCACTCTACCCTGCTGCCTCGTGGAGATCTTAGAGATTCAAAATCAAGCTATGAGCACAAAACACGGCTCAGAAGATATAAGAGTATTTCAAAACATATTGTGTAGAAAAAAGACCCTAAGATGACTGCAAAGCTTCTACCTTGGGCAAATGGAAGAAAGATGGTGTCAATGATAAAAATTAGATAGCTGGAAAAGACAGTTCAATAGAAGAGGGAGGAGAGGCAAAAGAAGAAATTTTCAGGGTTAGAAATGCCAAATCTGAGGTGATGGTGGAATATCCTTAAGAATTCTGTAAGCAACTGAAAACGGTGACTATACGAATTATATTAGTTATTATATTAGTTATTTTCTTTTCAAGACTAGAAGTCAGTGATTAATGCTAGAGATTGGATTTAGGAGTTATTATATAAAGATTCAACTAACACTGACTAAGTAGCCACTATATACCAGGCAGTGCCGGCAATATTATGACAAACTTTATTATATTTTTATTATTTATTATATTTATTTCATTTAATACTCAATATAACATGCTTAATTGTCTGCCTTCCCTGAGAGACTGTTAACTTTAGATTTAGAGGACAGTGATAATGTCTTTTTTCTTCTGTTTATTCATTCAACAAATACTTATTGAATATGTACTATGGGCCAGGCTCTAGGAATACGGTAGAGAACAAGAAAAACACAATTCCTACTCCCATAAAACATAGACTACAGGGTAAAGATTCTCAACCATTCCTGAATATTGCAATCATCTGTGAAGGAGATATTATAGAAACAGGCATTCCAGCCTGATGCATTAATCCTTGACCTAATTCGTGCTTCCCATGGTGAGCCCCAGTTATGTTTAAAGTTTTTAAAGGTTTCATAGGCAATTGTGAGGCTCAGGATTGAGAATCGCTTCTAAAGCAGGTGTCTTCACTAGTGTATCTCAGTACCTAGCATAGTTGCTTGGCACACAGTAGGCGCTCAGTATGCATCTGCTGTATTAATGAGCAAAGAACAATTGTTACCATTTAATTGTCAAGGAGACATAATGAGAGCAGTCACCTTGCCCAGAGGTACACACAGCCAGTAGCAAAGCTAGTATTCAAATGTCTTAGGAGGCAATCAATTCCATTAACCAAATGTGAGTGGCTGACAGAAGAGGATCCTAGATAATATAAAAGAGGCTGGAGCAGTGTGTGTGTCACAGAGGCTTAGAATCCCAGAAGTCTGAAGGAACAAATCTCAAAAGAGCTGGTTCTCTTTCATTGTCTCCACTCCCTCACCTGTGAGCTGTTGTTCTGTTTTCATTTATTTTTGCATTTTTGGTGTGATCTATTTTGACGTTCAGAAATGTATAGAGATAATAAACACCCATGTATCTACCAACAAGATTTATTATATCTCAACACTTGCCCTATTTGCTGTAATTTTTAGTATTTTTTAAGAAATATTACATCCTCCTACCTTAGAAACAACCGTTGGTGTCCCTCATTCCTCTGCATAACTTTGTATTTCTACTGCAAATGCACATAAATGGTATCAAACTCTTTGTAAAATTTTGCACCTTTCCTTCTCCTCCCTTGAGATTTCTCCATGTAGCTCTAGTTCACTCATTTTAACTCAGTATTGGTATGGTTATGAATAAACCACAATTTATTCATACATCTTTCTGTGGATGAACATTTAAAAATGCTTCTTTTTTAAACTGCAAACTGTGCTAGAGCGCACATTATGATGCATGTGCTTCCTAGAGCTCTTCAGAGTTCTCTGGGATGTACCACTAGCTATGCAACTGATGGGTTGGAGAGTACAAATATCTTCAGCTTCATTACATGTTCTCCAAAGTAGCCAAATCCACTTAAACTCCTCAAGACATGCATCAGAATTTCTAAGGATCCAACTCCTCACTAACATCTTTTACTCCTTGCCATTCTGAAGGATATAAAGTGAATGTGTATCTCATTATTTGAATTTTAATTTACCTAAACACCAGTGAGGTGTAACATCTTTACATGCTTATGGGTCATTTATTCTAGGGGCAGAATTTCTAGGTTTTTAGAGAGGATGTATATATTTAATTTCTATGAAAGAGCCAAACAGTTCTGCAAAGCAGTTGCACCATTTTATACTGCCACCACCAACATGTAAGTTTCAGTTGTGCCAATCTTTGCCAACACTTGGTATTGTCAGTCTTTTTAATTTTAGCCATTCAAGTGGGCGTTAAGTGGAATCTCACTGTGGTTTTAATTTGCATTTCCGCAACAACAAATGATGCTGAGCACTTTTTCATGTGCTAAATGGACATTTGGATATTTTTCTCTTGAAAGTGTTCTTTGCCCATTTTTAATAATAACATCTGTCTTTTTATTATTGAGTTGTAAAAGTTCATTATTATTCTGAGAAAAAGTCCTTTGTGAGATATATGTTTTGTGAATATTTTCTCCTAGTCTTTGGCTTGCCTATTTACTTTCTTAATGCTATTTTTTAATGAACAGAAATGTTCACTTTGGAGAAATCTATCAATATTCCTTTTTCTTTTATGGTAATTACTTTCTTTTTTCTGTAAGAAATCTCTGCCTATCCCCAAGTCATGAAGATATTCTCCTATGCTTTCTTCTACAAGCTTTACAGTTTCATCTTTTACATTTCAGTTGATGATCCAGTTCAAATTACGTGAAGTAGAGGCTGCAGCACATTTTTTTCATAAAATTAGTACATACATCCAGTTGTTACAGCACCATTTGTTGAAAAGACTTTCCTTTCTCTAATGGCTTTAGTGCCTTTGTCAAAAATCAAATGACTCTATATGTATGGATTATTTATGGACCCTCTATTCTGTTCTACTGATATATCTGTCTATCCTTAGGCCAATATCAAACTGTTTGAGTACCGTAACTTTTTAGTAAATCTTTAAGTCAGGTAGTATAAATCTTCCAGCTTCAATGACCTTTTTCAAAATTATTTTGGCTATTCTAGATTCTTTGTATATTAATATATTTTAGAATTAACTTGTTAGTTTCTATTTTTTAAAAAGCATTTGATCAGGAGTGCCTTGAATCTATAATATAATCAATTGGGACTGAATTGATAACTTAATAAGATTTCATCTTCCAATCTAAGAACAAAGTATATCTATCAATTTATGTTGGTCTTTGATCTCTCTTGGCAACATGTTATAGTCTCCTTCATTGCAAAGGTTTTTACGTGTTTTTTTGTGAAACTTATTCCTATGTTTTTATTTATTTATTTATTTATTTATGGCTGCATTGGGTCTTCATCATTGGGTCTTCGTTGCTCCGTGTAGGCCCTCTAGTTGCGGCAAGTGGGGGCCACTCCTTGCTGCAGTGCGCAGGCCTCTCATCACAGTGGCTTGTCGTTGCTCTAGGCACACGGGCTTCAGTAGTTGTGGCACGTGGGCTCAGCAACCATAGCTCGTGGGCTCTAGAGCACAGGCTCACCAGTTGTGGTGCAGGGGCCCAGTTGCTCCACAGCATGTGGGATCCCCCCAGACGTGGGATCAAACCCGTGTCCCCTGCACTGGGAGGCAGACTCCCAACCACTGCGCCACCAGGGAAGTCCCACCTAAGTATGTTTTTAATACTAAGATAAATGGAATTAAAAAATTTTTTTCATTATTTGTTTGCTGTTAGTATACAGAAATAGAATTTTCACTAAGTTTACCTCATATCCTAATAACTCACTGAAACTCATTACTAGTTACTATAGCTTTATGTAAACAAACATGTCACCTAAGAATAGGGACAGGTTTTACTTTTACCTTTATAATTTTTATGTCTTTTTTTTCTTGCCTTGTTGCATTGGTTAGGACCTGCAATAAAATGCTGAATAGAGGTTGTGAGAGTGGACATCCTTGTCTTGTAAGAGGAAAGCATTCAGTTTCATCATTAAGTATGTTATTGGCTATAGGTTTTTCACAGATGTCCTTTATTAAGCTGAGGAAGTTCCCTTCTCTTCCTAGTTTGCTGAGACTTCTTATCATGAATCTTGCTGGATTTTGTTTAATGCTCTTTCTACATGACCACTGATATCAATATTAATGTAGCCTCATACACACTGTAACCAAAGAATGCTACTAAGTATATCCAAGAGAAGTACTTACTGGGTGCTCCCCAACCTAACATGACGGTAAGCATCAAAATGGGAATGTTTTGAGATTTCGACATTACTTTGTTCCAACAGAAAACTATATCTGACATTAAAAAGATTACTGTACACAAAATGCCAAGATTTAAAATTAATATTCTTCCTGGTCCACATCTTACTTCACCAGTGAAAAGAAACATAACACAAATTATAAAATTTTAAAATCTTTCTTTAGTTCTTGTGCTCAATTTCATTCCTAACAAATTTAATGCTAACCTATAATGTGTTTTAACGTCTTGTGCTTTATCATATGTATTAAAATGGCCACTTCAAAGAAACATTTAAAATAAAATTTGGCTTTGTTATAAAACTAATATTAAATAAAATATGAAAACAAGATAAAGAAAACCACTCAGGCTTCGCTGGTGGTGCAGTGGTTGGGAGTCCGCCTGCCGATGCAGGGGACGCAGGTTCGTGCCCCGGTCCAGGAAGATCCCACATGCCGAGAAGCGGCTGGGCCTGTGAGCCATGGCCCCTGAGCCTGCGCGTCCGGAGCCTGTGCTCCGCAACAGGAGAGGCCTGCGTACCGCAAAAAAAACACACAAAAAAAACAAAAAAAAAACAAAGAAAACCAATCAAAGGGATTTCTTTCCAGGATCATTTTCTATAATATATATATAGATTTTCCCTTCATTTTTTTATGTAATTGAAATCAAACTGTATTTATAATTTTATACCCTGTTTGTTTTAACATATATCCCAATGATTTTCTTTATAAGTATACCAAATGTTAAAGCTAATTTAAAACGTGTCTAGGGGGCTTCCCTGGTGGCGCAGTGGTTAAGAATCCGCCTGCCAATACAGGGGACACGGGTTCGAACCCTGGTCTGGGAAGATCCCACATGCCACAGAGCAACTAAGCCCGTGCACCACAACTACTGATCCTGCGCTCTAGAGCCTGTGAGCCACAACTACTGAAGCCCACGTGCCACCACTACTGAAGCCCATGTGCCTAGAGCCTGTGCTCTGCAACAAGAGAAGGCACTGCAATGAGGCCCACGCACCGCAAAAAAGAGTAGCTCCCATTCACCTCAACTAGAGAAAGCCCACGCGCAGCAACAAAGACCCAACACAGCCAAAAATAAAATTAATTATAAATAAATAAATAAAATGTGTCTAGGTGTCATATTGCTAGTTAACTTAGACTATATGCCACCTTGTACAAAAAAACCTATTAATTGAGGTTACATGTGATGATTCTACTTTCATAACATTACTCAACAGCTGTGCAGTTTTAGGAAAGATCCTTAATGTCTCTAAGTCTCAGATTCTTATCTGTTATATAAGGTTACTGAAAATTTAATAAGATAACATAGTACAGTTTTTAGCACAGTGCCTGGTATACAGTGAGTACTCAACAAATGTTAGCGATTATTATAATTTCATTAATACAAACCTCCTAGATTTTGACTGTCCCCCAGTGGCAGTGATAGAAAGTCGTGAAAAAAATGGAAAAGGAAATCAATAAATCTCAATTATCAGTCGTGATTATCTAGATCAGAGGCCATGTGTCACATGTGTATATGTTTTGTTTGGCCTATACAATGTTTAAACATTTAAAACAAGTCCAAATGTCTGTACAGCAGTTATCAGCTGAAGCTTGGTAGCAGTCACTGTCCCCTTGAGATGGCACATGTTCTTTTTCATTTGCCAGGGTCTATACCATCCTACTGTCCCTTAATGTGACACCTTCACTCATTCATATTACCCTGGCTGGCCCCTGTGGCCATTAGAATTGGAAACCTTTCATTTTTTTGTAGGCACACTGGAGAGGTTTGATCTTATTCAGTATTCAAGTGGTCTGTTTAACTGTGGGAATTGTTTTAACCTTACCCAAGTTATAAATTTTTCTTGTGTTCTATGTAATATATTGATTAAACAGGTTGAGAGAAGAAATGTAAACACAGGCATCTTTAGGATGTTTAAGTATATTAACTCACAGTTTACAGCTGTGACATATATATATAATAGCAGGGATCAAATTTTTAAAAAGACCTAACATTAACTTCTCAAAGGTAAATAATGATGATTACTCCTGATGGCTCTGGAGTCAAGCGCTCCAATATGTTTCCAGCTGTGAAGCCCCAGGTAAGTCATTAACACGCTGACTTGCAGCCTTCCCTTATGTACAATAAGATAATCCTGCATAACTATAAAGTTTGGGATGGGGGGCTGGAGAGTAAATTAAGCAAGCCCAGTGATACGAAAATGTCTATTATTTCAGACATTTATCAAAATGTCCACCCGCCCCGGCATTCCCCCCTATTAAGGGAGAAAGACACTTATAAGAAGTCATATTCCTTAACCTATGTTCAGGTACTATGTAGACAGAATTCTCCAAAGAGGGGCGGGTGGTTTGAGTGCATCAGAACCGACCAGGGAAGTCTATCCAAACCGTTATGATGGGTGTTTATATTGCACTCAGAACTTTAAAGAAAAATACAGAAATCTCATCCACTGAAGTTATCCTTTGTATATAGTATAAAACTGTGCAACGAATAAAATTTAACCAGCACCACCTGTAAGTAGAACAGACTACCGACTACAGGCAAAGGGAATCGTAAGGCCCAAGGTACGCATTATTCCGTAACGCGTTCTCACCATCCCCAATTCCTTCCCATTTAGGAGGCAAGATGCGCGGCTTTATCCCGGTACAGCGACAAAGGGGCGAGACGCAGGCACCCACCCGAGGAACACTGAGGGCCAGAGGCGGGGAGGGACCGGCTCCCGGGCAAGAGTCAGCCGGCGCTCCGCCGGTTCTCGCGGTGGGGATGGGTACCGGCCCGCCGCCCAGGTGCCGGGGGCGGTCAAGCGCTACGGGGCCCGGAAGCGGGGCCGCTGCGGGGCGGAACGCCGGCCGGGAAGGCGGAGGCGCGAGTGCCGCCCAGGCCCCGAGTAGCCCGAGGGCTCCCGCCGGCCCCGGGAAGGGCTCCTCCGCGGAGCGCCCCGGCCCGGCCGGCGGGGACCCGCCCCTCCCCCGCGCCCCAACCTGAGGCGGCACCGCCGCTCACCTGGTGGCGTCCGCGACGTTCCTGACGAACAGGGAGGTGTTGGGGGGCCTCGTGTAGCGAGACATGACCGCTTCCTCCGTTCCCTCCGGGTTTGCCCGTGGCCGCCGGGCTCGCTCCGTCTCCTGCTGCCGCCGCAGCCAAAGCAGCTCCGCCGGCCCCCGGCGCGACCCCCTCCCCTCCGCCTCGGCCCCGCCAGCGCGCAGCCGCAGAGGCGGGCGCGGGGGAAGCGCTGTGCGGCGCGAGTCAGTCTGTGCGGACCTCGCGGGGGCGGGGGCGGGGGCGGCGCCGACGCCGACGCCCAGCGGGGTGTGGGGAGGGGGCGACGCGGCGTGCCAGGATTCCCGGGCGTCTGAGAAGGGGGCGGCGCAGGAGGCCGGGGGTTGAGGGGATCAGGAGAGGGGGTCGCGCGGGGGTCCCGGAGTCAAATGGGATTCGGGGAGGAGACGACTGGGGTCAGAGTGTAACAGGAGGGCAGGAACCAGAGCGGTCGTAGGGGCTAAAGCGGATGAGCCGGGGGCTAGAGAGCTTCCGGAGAGAGGGTGTCACGAGGGGGTTGGGCGGGGTGAAGGCTGAGTTCAACCGCGCAACGGCCGCTTGGCCGCTGGGGCCTTCATTCTTGCATCTTCAGCCCAAGGCGGAGCAATTGTTCCGCCTCCTGTCCCCTTTAGTGTTGAGACTCTTTAGGCTTTCAAACTGGGAGGATTTTTTTCTATGTGTTTTGATTCTTCATCCATTATTCATTTAGGGTACGCCGTTCAGCTCTGAGTACATTCATTCAAGTGTTTATTGAGCACCTGCTATGTACCAGGAACTATTTTAGCTGCGTTTTAGAGCGACGAACAAAAGAGGCCAAGTCCCAGTCCTCATAGAGCTTACATCCATGAGTGACCAGACAATAAAAGAATGAACAAATGCATACATGGTGTAGAGGAAATCAATGAAAATGCAGAGGCAATTAAGCAAATTTAAATTATCCTCTTCACGTCTCTCCAAAATGTCATATCCATCCCCTTCTGGTTATCCTCCTGCCTTCACATTTGCTCCTGTGGTCAGTACAGCCTGTTACCAGGACTGTAGCCAGGTGACTTGTAATTGTTAGTAGCACCCCTTTTCATTCTCAGAAGTGGTCACTTTTGGAGGGTAAATAATATGGTCACCCTACCTAGCCCACAGCGGTCTCAAAGGCTGTGAGAGTTTACCAAAGTCGGCAAATGCTTCTGGAATAGTGGCCATTCATTCAAAAAGTGATTGCTATGGCACAGCAAGCTCAGGCCTGGTCTGGGAATATAAGGGGTGGGGGAGGGCCCCCATTCTCAGGAAGCTTACAGTTTGGCAGAGGAGGCAGACTCGAATTATGGTACTAATAAACACACAAACTAGGCTAAGGGCTATGAAAAGAGCTACATGCTGCTAGAAGGGTACCTTATGGGGCTTGGCGAGCAGGCCTAGAGGGTCACTGAACTTTTCCCTGAGGAGTGTTGGAGAAATATTTGAAGAACGAAGAGGAGCAATCCATGCACTGGAACAGCATGTGCAAAGGCTTTGAGGCAATACAGGAAATAAAAGGAGGCAAACAGGAGCGTCAAGCTGGAGAAGAACAGGAAAACGAGGCTGGAGAGCAGGCTGGGTGTATGATAGGAAAGTTTGGAATGCTGACTATATGGGTTTGCTAGGGCTCTTGGAACAAATTACCACAAACTCAGTAGTTTAAGCTGAGAGAAATGTATTCTCTCACAGTTCACGGGGCCCGACGTCTGAAGTCAAGGTGTTGGCAGGATCACACTCTCTCCAAAGGCACTCGGGGGGATCCTTCCTTGCTTCTTCTGGTCCCTGGTGCCTCCGATCTCTGCTTCCGTCTTCATGCGGCTTTCTCCTCTTTGTCTTATGAGGACACTTGTAATTTTTTTGTTTTTTTTGGCTGTGCCACGTGGCATGCGGGATCTTAGTTCCCCCACCACGGCTCAAATCCGAGCCCCCTGAAGTGGTAGTGTGGAGTCTTAACCACTGGACTGCCAGGGAAGTCCCAGGACACTTATCATTGGATTTAGGGCCCACCCAGGTAATCCAAGATGATCTCATCTCAAGATCCTTAATTGTATCTGAAAAGACCCTTTTTCTAAATAAGATCAGGACTTGGTCATGTCTTTTCTGGGGCCACCATTCAACCCACTACACTGACCTTGCAGAGAAAAGAGACTTGGGAGGAGGTGAGAGTTAGTAATAAACCTCCCCCTGACATATTAAGTGGGGTAAAAATTCAGTAGACTCTATGTAAACCATGAACCTATTTAGTTAAAAATATGTGTATTGGTATGTTCATTTATAAATAGAATTGTTTCTAGGTGGAGGCATTACACTCTGATTTTCACTTCGTACCTTTGGTACTGTCAGATTAATTTATTTTAATTATTTATTTTTGGCTGCATTGGGTTTTCGTTGCTGCATTCGGGCTTTCTCTAGTTGCGGTGAGCAGGGGGTTACTCTTCGTTGCGGTGCGCGGGCTTCTCATTGCAGTGGCTTCTCTTGTTGTGAAGCACGGGCTCTAGGCGCGAGGGCTCAGTAGCTGTGGCTCACAGGCTCTAGAGAGCAGGTTCAGTAGTTGTGGCGTGTGGGCTAAGTTGCTCCATGGCATGTGGGATCTTCCCTGACCAGGGATCGAACCCCTGCATTGGCAGGTGGATTCTGAACCACTGTGCCACCAGGGAAGCCCCTGTCATATTATTTTTAAAATACTTTTTATAATTGGAAAAACCCTACAAAGCTCTTTACAGTTTGAAAAAAGCTTTTATTGGCATATCTGAAAAGACTTAGTGACTAAGTAGGAGGTTTTTTTCCTGTTCCTATTGATAGAAGTATTTGAGGAAAGGGACAAACTGTGGAAGGAGGTTCAATTAGAAACTTGAACTTTAAAGGTAGCTGGAATTGATTTAAAATAAGTTATGGAGCGCACAGCTGTGGAGCGCTGAGCCACGTGTCATGCCCTGCGCTGCCCAGACTAGCGAACAATACAGTCAAGATGGCTAAAGGTGACCCAAGAAACCAAAGGGCAAGATGTCTGCTTATGACTTCTTTGTGCAGATGTGCAGAGAGGAACATAAGAAGAAAAACCCCGAGGTCCCTGACAATTTTGCAGAATTTTCCAAGAAGTGCTCTGAGAGGTAGAAGACAATGTCTGGGAAAGAGAAGTCTAAATTTGATGAAATGGCAAAGGCAGATAAAGTGCGCTATAATCGGGAAATGAAGGATTACGGACTAGCTGAGGGAGGCAAGAAGAAGGACCCGAATGCCCCCAAGAGGCCACCGTCTGGATTTTTCCTCTTCTGTTCCGAATTCTGCCCCAAGATCAAATCTACAAACCTTGGCATCTCTATTGGAGATGTGGCAAAGAAGCTGGGCGAGATGTGGAATAACTTAAGTGACAGCGAGAAGCAGCCATATATCAAAAAAGCAGCGAAGCTGAAGGAGAAATATGAGAAGGATGTCTCAGACTATAAGTCTAAAGGGAAGTTTGATGGCGCCAAGGGTCCTGCTAAAGTTGCCCGGAAAAAGGTGGAAGAGGAAGATGAAGAAGACGAGGACGAAGAGGAGGAGGATGAATAAAAAAAACTGTTGAGGGACTTCCCTGGTGGCGCAGTGGTTGAGAGTCCGCCTGCCGATGCAGGGGACGCGGGGTCGTACCCCAGTCCGGGAAGATCCCACGTGCCGCGGAGCGGCTGGGCCCGTGAGCCATGGCCGCTGAGCCTGCGCCTCCGGAGCCTGTGCTCCGCAACGGGAGGGGCCACAAGAGTGAGAGGCCCGCGTACTGCAAAAAATAAAAAATAAAAAAAAATAAAAATAGAGGCACATATGAATTTATTTCTAATGTTTGAAACTTTACTCCTAAGCCCTGTCTCTGGGGAAACTGCTGATAACACCCTGTTGTCATTTAGAATCTAAGCGCTTATGATTTCCCCCTCATTTTCCACCTACCTTCACACACTCAGCTGGCTATCTCTTCCCTTTTTTGTCACTCTGGAGCATCTATTCCAAATGGTAAACAAGAGAAACACTACCCTCTCAATTTCACCTATAGATTTTTTGGGAAGGAGTGTGAAAGGAGAAAATGACTGTCTCTAGCTTATTTGTAAAGTTTACAATTTAAGGCTACCTCTATTTCTAATAACCACAGATAATCAAGGCTGGTTTATAAGAACAATGTATTTTTGGTTTTTGCTTTATATATATATATATATATATTTAAAGTTTTGTTGATGTACAACATTGTGTTAGTTTCAGGTGTACTACATAGTGATTTCACATTTACATACATTATGAAATGATCACCACAATAAGTCTAATAGTCATCTGTCCCCACACAAAGTTATTACAGTATTATTGACCATATCCTTATGCTATATATTACATCCCCGTTGCTTATTTATTTTATAACTGGAGGTCTGTACCTCTTAACCTCCTTCACCTATTTTGCCCACCCCTCTACCACCCTATGGCAGCCACCCACTTGTTCTCTGTATCTATGAGTTTTTTTTTGTTTTGTACAACACATATTTGTTATTCTACAGCAAACCTATAATCCACGTGGCTGTATAATGTTACTAACCTTTTTTCCATTTCTTAAATGTGTCAAAGTAGTCTAATTATCAGGTCTGTAATTAAAGAGTCAAATCATGAAAAACTAGTACACTATAATCAGATTAATTAAAGAGTTTTGGTTTTGACTATCATAGTAGAGAACTAGACCTGACTGAAAATTAAATTGTACTTGGGTATGCATGAGTGTCTTGAAATTTGTATGATGAAAAGAAAGTACTTTGGAGAAATAAATTTCGGAGTAATGAAGTCAGCTGATATCATCTTATGCTGTGAACTCACTCCCCAACAGATGGTGCTAGCTCACCTCTAGTGAGGGCTCTTCTGGTCTACCCTCCCTTAAAATGTACCATGACCTTGATGGTGAAAACTGATGTAGTGATTGGAATAGAATGTATTGTTAACCTTCTTCTATTGCCCCTGAACTTTGGCTTTTAAGACCTCATTCCACACAACCCAGTTGGAGAATCTATGGTCATATCCTCTTGTGAATTTGATTTCTTCCATGGTAGCTACAGGAAATCATTCTAAAGGTCATTTATATGATAACAATGGATATTATTTAACTTTTTCAGAAAAGTCAGTTACAGAAGGCCTTTCACTTTAGGTATATATCCCCCAAAATGACGTTGAATCTTGAAAATGTTGGAGGTGGGTGTTTCTTCCTAACTTAATTTGACAAATATTTAGTGATGATCTACTGTATATTAAACATAGTACTAGGAACTGGGGATGAAAATAGAAGTTACGCCTCCTGCTTCTGAAGGACCTAACCCAGTGTTTCCCAGAGTTAAGTCATTTTCACATATCCTATGAGAATTTTGCCATAATGATGCACTTTGTTACCATTATATGCTTACTATTTTTCTTTATCTCACTTTTATTTTAAAAGAAAAATCTATCATCAACTTTTCTTAGAAATACAATTGATTTTATGTGTTGACCATGTTATCTTTTTAAAAATATTTTATTTATTTATTTATTTATTTATTTTGGCTGCGCCAGGTCTTCGTTGTGGCACGCGGGATCTTTTAGTTGCGGCATGCAGGCTTCTTAGTTGTGGCATGTGGACTTCTTAGTTGCAGCATGCATGTGGGATCTAGTTCCCCAACCAGGGAATGAACCCAGGCCCCCTGCATTGGGAGCACAGAGTCTTACCCACTGCACCACCAGGGAAGTCACTCATCAATATTCATTTTTAAAGTTTCATAGACAGAAAGTAATCATCAGAAAATATGATGAAGAAATATAGAAATTCTAGCCAATTATTGTTACCTACAAAGTTTTAAGCCTGAGGCCTGCTCTCTCTTAAAAAAGGGAAATTAATCACTCAATAATAGAGAGATGTTAAAGCCATAAGCACAAAACTAAAACTTTCTCCCTAAAGTATTAAAAAGGGGATAACTCTCACACTATGCAATTCAATATTTAACGTCATATCAGTGTAACACGTAAAACTATCTACAGTACCGCTAATGGTAAGTGTCCAACATTTTGGGGGACACTCTAGCTAGAGAGAGATGCATGTAAACAAATCATTATTATATAGTTTCATTAGTGCTATGTAAAGACATTTGGAATACTGTGTAGGATATGATGGAAACAGATTAGTCCTCTGTAGGGAACGGAGACTGCAATTTATTTTAGAGAAAATTGATGTTTGAGATATTTATTGAAGGATGAATACAAATTTACCAAGAAATAGAAAAATCAGGGCGTTTCAGAGAAACTGCACCAGATGAGAAAAGGCACAGTGTGGCGGGAGCAGTATGGTGTGCTGAACTATGGGAGAGGGAAGAATGAATGTTAAAGAGGTTGGAATGGAAACCAGGAGACAAATTTTTAGAGGATCTGTATATATACCACACCAAGGAGCTTTGGCTTAATCCTTTTGGCAATGGGACTCCATCACAAGTTTTTAAGCAGGGGATTATGAAGATCAGATCTGTGTTTTATAAGGATGATTCTGACAGAAATGCAGAGCATGAGTTGGAAGGAGTAGTGAAGTAGAAACTGGTATAAGCAGATCAGTTAAAAGGTTCTTGCATGTGATAAGTTTTCTCTCTCTCTTTTCTTTTTTTCATATGTCTGGGAGTACATTCTTTTATTTATTTATTTATTTATTTATTTATTTATTTGCGTTGGGTCTTTGTCGCTGCACACAGTCTTTCTCTAGTTGCATCGAAAGGGGGCTACTCTTTGTTGCGGTGCGTGGGCTTCTCATTGCAGTGGTTTCTCTTGTTGAGGAGCTTGGGCTTTAGGCACGTGGTCTTCAGTAGTTGTGGCACATGGGCTCAGTAGTTGTGGCTCATGGGCTCTAGAGCGCAGGCTCAGTAGTTGTGGCGCATGGGCTTAGTTGCTCCGTGGCATGTGGGATCTTCCTGGACCAGGGATCAAACCCACATCCTCTGCATTGGCAGGCGGATTCTTAACCACTGCGCCACCAGGGAAGTCCCTGATATGTTTTCTCTTTAAAAAAATATATATTTCTTAAGTCAGATAGAGAAAGACAAATAGTATATGATCTCACTTACATATGGGTTCTTAAAAAATGGAGCTCACAGATTTGGAGATCAGATTGGTGGTTACCATTTTCACTCAACAAAATGAGTGAAGGTGATCAAAAGGTACAAATCTCCGGTTATAAGAAAATAAATCCTGGGGATGTAATGTGCAGCATGGTGACTATAGTTCACAATACTGTATTATATATTTGAAAGTTGCTAGAAGAGTCGATCTTAAAAGTTCTCATCATAAGAAAACAAAAATTTGTATCGATGTGTGGTAATGCATGTTAACTATACTTTTTGTGGTAATCATTTCACAATATATACATATATCAAATCATTGTGTTATATGCCTAAAACTAATATAGTGTTATATGTCAAATATATCTCAACTTAAATAATATTTCTTAGCTTTGTTCACTGAAAAGGCTTAGAAACAATGACCAGTGACTAGCACTCAGCACCCCGAGCACAGACTATGGTCTCTAAATATCATTTTCTCCTCAAAGGAGCCATGACTTTGAATGAGTGGCTAATGTCAGGTCTGGGGCAGGAAATGTACAAGATAAACCCGGAATAACTTGTCACATCAGAAGGAAAGAAGCCAGCAAAGGCTTCTGGGGTCCTGTCAAAAGGATTCAAAAGACAATACTAGCTAAAGAAGGGATAATTTGAGTATTGATAATAATAGTTAACTGCAACGAATTAAAACATATCAAATATCTGTAAGAGTGCAAGGTCATACATACACTAAAAAGCAAGTCTAATTGATCACCTTTTAGGCCTAACTTTTCTGTACAAATTTATACCTCAGGGAAACCCATATGGTTGATGAGGGAAGTTTTCTTTCCCAAAGTATTTCAGTCAGTAAAATAAAGGAGGGGGCTGGAAGGAGGTGGAGTGAATGGGGAGCAAGAGGGGTGGGCTGATGTCCAATCATGTGTGCCTGTACAATGGCATTCGACTCAGAACGAAAGAAGGGGTGACCAACATGGGTGAACCCCAAACACATGATGTCGAGCAAAAGAAGCCAGATACAAAAGAATACATTCTGCATGATGCCATTTGTATGAAGTTCAAAAAGAGTCCAAATTAATATATGTCGATGAAAATCAAAGAGATGATTGCCTTTAGGGAGTAGGGACTCCTGGAAGGGGGAATGAGGGAACTTTCTGAAGGTGATGAAAGTGTTCTATATCTACATTGGCATATTGGTTATACAGGTGTATATAGTTGTCAAAAGTCATCAAAGCATATACATTTACGATATGGGTACATCACAGAGTGTGTGTGTGTGTGTGTGTGTGTGTGTATATATATATATATATATATACATTTTTTAAAATTTTTATTTATTTTTTGGCTGCATTGGGTCTTCATTGCTGCATGCAGGCTTTCTCTAGTTGCAGCGAGCGGGGGCTACTCTTCATTGCGGTGCGCAGGCTTCTCATTGCGGTGGCTTCTCTTGTTAAGGAGCACAGGCTCTAGGCACATGGGCTTCAGTAGTTGTGGCTCGCAGGCTCTAGAACACAGGTTCAGTAGTTGTGGTGCTTGGACTTTGCCACTCTGCGGCATGTGGAATCCTCCCGGACCAGGGATCCAACCCATGTCCCCTGGCTTGGCAGGCGGATTCTCAACCACTGTGCCACCAGGGCAGTCCCCTATATTTTACCTTAATAAAAATGTTTCAGGACTTCCCTGGTGGTCCAGTGGTTAAGACTCTGAGCTTCCACTGCAGGGGGCATGGGTTCCATCCCTGGTCAGGGAATTAAGATCCCGCATGCTGTGCCATGCAGCTGAGAGATAAAAAGTTTCATAATTTTTTCTTAATTAAGAAGAGAAGAGGGGTAGTGGACGGTAATTTTGAGAAAATTTTTAAAGTTGATCGCTCCATTCTCTGGGCCAGCTCCATTGGTGGCCTGCTTAGGCTGCCAGTGTGGGATGTTGCGGGGGTTAAGTAGAGGGATCTCAGAAGTTTTCGTGAGCTGGGAGAGGTGTGCTTACTCCATAGAGCTCTGTGGTGGGCTTCAGCGCCACGGAAGGGCTTCAAGCCACCACAGAGCTTGGCTGCAGGCATCCTTGGAAAGCCACAAGCAGTGGTGGTGGAGCCATGGCTGGATGATGGGAATCCGGGCCCTGCCCCCTGCAGCCTCCAGCCAGAGTCCATGGTGTGTGCACCTGTCATCGGCTTTTTAGTGGGTCTCATATTTGTTTAGACTTGTCTAGTTGTCTGGAAGCTGGCGTCATGTGAAATGGGAAATGCTGCTTTCACAATGCTGGCTGAAATTTCACAAACACTGGCATAACAAATTCAAGAGAAGTGTCAACTCCTTGGCAAGGATGGCACTATTCAAAGGGGGACTGTAGCAACTGAGTCATCTTTGGAGGATATTAGCCTAGAGAAAGAGTCAACAAAAATTCAGTGCCTGGCGGACACCTATGGAATGCTGATGCGTACCAACTCTATCCTGAAGGAGGAAATAATAAAATAAGACTTCCCTAATAAAAGAAGTAGATGAAAGATCCAGACACTCAAGAAAAAAGGAGCTGATGGCTGAAGTTGCAAGAATGATCTGGTCACTGAACTAGGAGTCACCACATCTCAATAAATCTTCCAAACAATAACTCCCTGTTGTCCCTCCAGATGGTGGCCTTGGTCTGAAAGCAGAGGCCTCCTGTGCTGCCAGGCCACATTCACCCACCTCCCTCTAATACGTTATCGTCACTCCAGATGCAAGCAGTTCCTGTAGAGACCTCCTTTTCCTTCTCATCCTCCTCTGGGAAGAGCTTATAGAGCCCCCTTCTTGGGCTGGAGTTCCTCCTCTACCCTCAAATCCTAAAAACAGAAGTGAGTTCCTTTGAAGTTAGTCCAAACTTCAAATGAACCGACTATTGGAACCAACATCAAGACACTAGAGACTTTTAAAATCAGGTCTCTTCAAAACGAATTTTAATCTCATTTGTTAGCATTTTAAAAACTTAAAGGGGGGCTTCCCTGGTGGCGCAGTTGTTGAGAGTCCGCCTGCCCCACATGCTGCGGAGCGGCTGGGCCCGTGAGCCATGGCTGCTAAGCCTGCGCATCCGGAGCCTGTGCTCCGCAACGGGAGAGACCACAACAGTGAGAGGCCCTCGTACCACACACAAAAAAGACAAAAACAAAAACTTAAAGGGCCATACTTGTGCTCATAATAACAATCAATAGAACTTTAGTTCTCAGAATAGGGTTTGTAAAATTATTTTTATATAAATGTTATAATTATTTTTACTTAATTTTTCTCTATACATAATATAAATATTATGTTTTATTTAATTATACGTGCAGTTTATCAATAGCATACAATTCCAAGAGGATTCTATAGTTCTTTAGAGGGTCCCAAGCAGGATTGAGCCTGAGCTATACAGGGTGATAACCATTCAATGACACACATTTCATTGGCTTTCTCTCCTTGCCTGTATCACTCTCCATTTTCTGGGATTACCTTCCAAATAAGTTACATGCACCTGAGAGTATGTCTCCGGCTCTGCTTTCAGGGGAAACTAAGCTAAGACGGACATTGGAATGTACAGCCAGCCACACAATATATAACTAGGCCCTTGGGGCTGACTTTCCCTTGCCTTCTACTACAAGGGGTGTGGACACTGTCAACAATAAATGAAGCTTAGTCACATCTTTCTGAACTGTAGTCCCCGTTGTTAGAAAGACAGCATGTAATGGGCACAGTGTCATCTCCAAGGCAGTGGATGCCTCCGGTCCATGAATTCTCTAGACCTCTCCCATCCTGCCCCCTTTCACACGTTCCTGAATGTATCGGTCACATTAAATCAATGAGACTAACTGAGCTGCTCCTTCCTTATTCCACTGTTTCTCTGACATCACCCAGGAAATTACTGGAACCTTTGGTATTAGCTGTCCCTCAACTGTGGTGCCGTATCAACCAGTGTCTGCCAGGCTAGTAATTCGTTTTCAGTAGAGAAATAGCAAGCAGCTACATTGGGTAAGAGCCTCTAGTTCTACACTTAAGCCAATCCTGATATAATACGTCAGAGACCATCTCATTAGAGCATTTATTGCACCCCATCAATCTTGTGGTGCAAGACCGAGCAGAGTACAGCATAGAATACCAAGCATGAACACTGTCTTTTTTTTTTTTTTTTTTAATCACCTGCAGCCTTTCAGGCCAACATATGCTTCTCTGAACTGAGAGCTTCGGAAGTAGCATAAATGTTAGTTGCAAGCATCTCTGGGACTTATGCTCACAGGCCTTTAGATTGCCAATAAAGGGGATCTTGCAGAGACATTCTTAAAAGTCTAGTGATTTTTGGCTCTCTGTTCTTATTTAAGAGAGAAACACCAAAAATGGCTTGGAAACTTGGCCAGGATGTGTTAACTAGTGGCTTCACTGTACAGTTTACTGTAGACCTGTACTCAGGCCTTACTTTGTAGATGCCCAAATGTTAGCGTCTGTAGGGTTTTTTTCTCTTGGGCTAGTTTTCTGTTTGTTTGTACTGTTGTTATTGTTCTGTATTTCAGGAGAGGGTGTAAGCATGGCTGCTATTATTTTAGGAGTTGAGTAAGGGCAGGGGACTAAAGTTCTCACAACTCAGTATGTAAAATTTAACTTTACCTCCCTATTTTACCTTTTGTCTTACTTCCCTGAAATATTCCTGAGGCTAGAGCTCTGTTTCGATTTTTCCAGCGAGAATACCTGGAATGTCTTCTTCTGTTGGCATGGGAAAGGTTTAGGTGCCTGGCTATGCAATGTTAGGGCTGGCATCTAGAGAGCTAGCTGCTTTTTTTTTTTTGCGGTACGCGGGCCTCTCACTGTTGTGGCCTCTCCCCTTGCGGAGCACGCTATGCAATGTTAGGGCTGGCATCTAGAGAGCTAGCTGCTTTTTTTTTTTTGCGGTACGCGGGCCTCTCACTGTTGTGGCCTCTCCCATTGCGGAGCACAGGCTCCAGACGCGCAGGCTCAGCGGCCATGGCTCACGGGCCCAAGCCGCTCCGTGGCATGTGGGATCTTCCCAGACCGGGGCACAATCCCATGTCCCGTGCATCGGCAGGTGGATTCTCAACCACTGCCCCACCAGGGAAGCCCGCTAGCTGCTTTTTATAAGACTTTCAACTAATCTTGTTTTTAATCCACACCCCATTCAAAGTGACAGGTGCCTCCAATTCTGCAGCCGTTCTTGTCTTGCTTTATGGCTTTTCCGACTTCAGATGCTTAAATTTCAGCTTTCTCTGCTTTTTTAAGTTTCCACTTGTCCACCTGCTTGCCATTTTCTAAGTTGTATTCTAGCAGCAAACCACCTATCTGAAAAGACTACCTATCTCAGCCTCCTTTGCATATAGTTCTGGCCAAAGGGGAAATGCTATGAGAAACATCAGGAATGGCCCCTTAACGGGATTTGATTCGGCTGTGGAGCACATCCTTTTATCCTTGTCTTCTCCCTTCTTCCTACTGCCTGGAATGTGGACATGATAGCTAAAACGCCAGCAATTATCCTGAACTCATGAGGGAACCTTGAGGAAGGAAGCCACATACTGATGATGACAGAGCAGAAATATAAGAGCCTTGGTCCCTGGTGCCTGTGGAGTTACCCCGGACTAACGGCGGACTTCTTTTATACTAACAGTAATTCTGATAAATTCTATCATGTACAATTTCCTTCAAAAGAAGGGGAAAGATTATGATACATTGATAATTGTGTATATTGCATTACTGAGTATGTTGCTGACAGGACAGAACTTCTTTTTGACCAGGAGGATAAAAATAGACTTCTCTCTCCCTAACAGTTTTACATGTCTAGTGATTGGAAGAATTTCCAATAGACTGACTCATACCTCCTTTCCTTTTAATCTTTGTATATATGGTGCCATCCACTGCAGTATAAAGTCACATTGCAATGTAACCTCTGGCCCTGCACCTTTACATGACAGGATCCCAGGTGAGTTGGCACAGAGGGCAGTAGGAATATTCCTGGGAGCCATTTCTATTCCTGGATGGCTAGCAATACTTACCTCTACACAGAAATACTGCATCACACATAATCACATTCCACGAAACCCAAACCAATGTATGCTCAGTTCAACTTCCCATTAACTGGATCCCATTAACTGGCCACACTGTGGCCATTCCAATGTGACATGACTAAGGGAAGTCTATCAGAAGGAACATCAGAATGGAAGGAAATAGAGGTCTTAACTGATCGTGATGGAAATATCTTCGGCAAATTTTACTCAAACATATGACCACATGAGATCATGTCTAGGCCCTTAATGGGCTTGGAAGGAGTCTGTGTGAGGGACCCTGAAGCTTAAGCTCCATTAGCTTCACAGTATATCTGCCTTGGGTAGGACAGGTGGAATAACATTTAACAAACAGGAACACTTAGTTTATTTATGCTGTTGCAACCACAGTACCAGGAGAAACAACAGTCACTATGCCCAAAATTTCTTGTGTTGAATGGGACTCGGGGACATTCTTTTATTCACAAACCCAACACTTCTCTGTGGTCTTAATCACTGGCTTCGGCATAAATTCCTCCCAAATTTCACTTCTGTTTCTCCTTCTTTTTTTGTGTGTGGTTGCAGGAACTTCAAACTGTGAGGTCTCATCCTCTTTGTTGGACCTATTTCCAAGTATCTTGCTGACCAAGACACATTCTTATCAAATGAGTCATGTTTACCTAAACCTGCTAATTCAGTACAATTTATTTCTAACTTATTAATACACAAAGTAGTTTTCAAACACATAATATCCACATGATGCTTTAATCCTTTATATAACTTCTATCCAGATATATCATGCATAATTTTATACTCAGAAAAGTTCCATGTTTTATATACTTATAAATTTAATAAATTTCCTCAGAATATATTCTTCTTTTGATCAATTCTACACTTCATTATAAGTTAAAGAAAATGGCAGTGTAGCAATGGGATGGTGGATAATTTCTCTGGTATGAGTAGCAGAGGCTAAAAGTAGAACCATTACTACAGTACTTTTACCTTACAGAGCAATCGATATTTTTCATGAGATTTTTCCTCCGGATTGTTCTGCCAGCTTTTTAGGTTTTTCAACTTCCACAGGCTTGCTGTACTATCAGAATCGTGGGTTGGTTTAGCTGATTCTCTGTAGAGAATAACTGCTAATAATTGCTGTTTCAGAAAACAAGTCAACCAAAGTTAACTGACAAACACTTGCTGAGATTCTATATTGATTTAAAAATATACAATAAAGCAAATGGAAATCTTAGTACTGTCCAAAAGGGACATAAGAAGCACTTTATAGAAAGAATTTAGGAATTTGAAACCAGATTCTAGGTTAAGGTTTGAGGAGTTTGTTTATTTCACAGTGTTAGTATTTGAAGATCAAATTCTCTTGGCTTAGCAGCTATGATGGATCATCCTATTGTGCAATGTAGAAACTCAGGTTTAATATGATCTCACATAAAACTCATTTAGCCACTAATTGAAAATGGACAAAGAGGCTGGTCATGGATTGGCAATTTTGGCCTTTTTACTTATTTAATTTAGCCTAGCTTGTTTTCTTCAACTTCACCTTCATTGTGCATTCCTGGGTTAAAAAAAAAATGCATATTCGTTTGTGTGTTTAATTGTACTTATTGCATTTAATTTTAAATGCAATAAATTTTAATTTTAAAAATAAAGCTATTTAAATAAGACTACAGCAGTAGTAACATTTCACAGCTGCAAAATGTCTCCTTATTCCCCCTTTTTCTCTGTCTCCCCTTCATACACATTGCATTGTTTCTCTTAATAGTTTCTCTAGTATTCTAAAATTATGTGGTATAAGGTCTGTCTCTTTTAATGATGAATATAAACCTTGGACATTTCAGTGCAGTAACTCTGACTTCAGGCCTTTTATTCCCACTTCAAATATAATTTTGGTTCACTTCCATTCAGTGGTATACACTGTTCCACGATTAACTTTGTTCTGTGCTAAACTCTGGTACTAAATGTTATGTTCAAATCTGGGCTTCAAAGCTTTCAAAGCAACATGATAGATCCATATTACATGTCCTCATGACTGCAGAACTCGGCATGGTCAAGTGTTCCTGGAGAAAGAAACTGACCTCTTGGCAACAACAACTCTTGGGTAAAATTATAAACTAATTTTGGACAAGAAAAAAAACAAGAGCATCAATTGCTGCCATTTGGTATGAATTAGACAATGATAAAATATTTGTTTTTGTGAAATGATAATAGAAGTGACATTCTAGATTTTAAAAAATTGGCCAGCTATCATATTTGCCTGAAAAAATTAAAATATTGAATGAAATATCTCTTCTCTCATAATTCAGCTTGACTAAATGTTTCTCCTAAGCCATATTAATTTATAACAAAGGAAGCTAGTTTTAGTGAAGCTGAGTAGCTTATAATAATAACAATAATTAAATTTTGTTAGTTGACATAAAATGTATTAGAGCAAATAGGACTGTGAAATGCAGCTTTTGAGGAACACTTTAACCTGATTCATATTTATCACTATGAAAAAACATGAAATTTCAAGGAATGATCTCTTGAAAGGAAATGAACACTTTCAATTCTAATGTTATCATAAATGTATATTAAGAATTTTTCATTTCTCAAGAAAAATACTCGGAAAGCCTTTATGAAAAATTTATCTAATTCTGTTAGGTGTTTACCATACGTGTCTCTTTTTAGAAATACCTATTATTATAGCCTATAATGAAATATCAAAATAAATCATCTGCTTTACTGATATGTAGTTAGCTTGGACTGCTGGTGTTTGGTATGTGTTATGGACTGAACTGTGTTCCCCCAAATTCATAGGTTTAAGCCCTGACCTCCAGTGTGATTGTCTTTGGAGATAGGACCTTTAGGGAAGTAATAAAGGTTATATGAGGTCATAAGGATGGACTCCTTATCTAATAGGATTGGTGTCCTTATAAGTAGAAGAAAAGACACCAGATACCTCTCTTTTTCTCTTTCTCCACCCTACTCCCTCTCTTTCTCCCCAGCAGAGATGGAAGGTCATTTGAGGACAAAGTGAGAAAATGGCTGTCTGCAAGCCAGGAAGAGAGGCCTCACCAAATACCAATCCTGATAGCAACTTGATCTTGGACTTCTAGCCTCCAGAGCGGTGAGTAAATAAATTTCTGTTGTTCAAGCTACCTAGGCTCTGGTGTTTTGTTACGGCAGCCTGGGCAGACTAATATAGTAGATAAAGGCACAATACAGACATAAAAGGGCTGTACATTTTATAAAATTCTGAATCTGAAGATTGGCAAGGTCTGATGTGATGCCCAGTGTGGAGATGGCAGCACCAGATTCACCCTGGAAAGCATCAAAATACCACTTTTGAACAGAGGCGATATTTCCAGTTAAAACATTACAACATAAGTAATTTGATGGTGGTGATGCATCGACTTCATTCGGCTGGTCACTAAATTACAGATGCTAACAGTATTTCAAGAACTGCAGAAGAGACTGGGGACGTGCAATTTCTATTATTGTTGATATTTCGATTATTGTAGAAATTCTATTATTTTCTTTCAAAGCACTTTGGATGCCTGGACTTTTGCAAATGGAGAGATGCAAGGCAAGGGCTTGATACTCTTATAATTAACATTTTTGAGTGCTTACATGATTATACATGCCAGGCCCTGTTCCAAATGTTTACATAAACTGACTTTGTTTAATTCAGATAACAACCTACCTGTGAGATTGCTATAAAGGGACCATTACTTCCATTTTAGAGATGAGGAAACGTTTACGATGTATTACATTTAAAGATCAGAGGGACTTCCCTAGTGGTGCAGTGGTAAAGAAGCCGCCTGCCAATGCAGGGGGACATGGGTTCGATCCCTGGTCCGGGAAGATCCCACATGCCACGGAGCAACTAAGCCTGTGTGCCACAACTACTGAAGCCCACATAATCTAGGGCCTGCGTGTCACAACTACTGAGCCCACGTGCTGCAACTACTGAACCCCGCATACCTAGAGCCCGTGCTCTGCAACAAGAGAAGCCACCGCAATGAGAAACCCGCGCACTACAATGAAGAATAGCCCCCGCTCGCCACAACTAGAGAGAAAGCCTGCTCGCAGCAACAAAGACCCAACGCAGACAAAAATTTTAAAAAATAATAATAAATAAAAATCAGAAATAAGGAAAATGATATTTAAAAAGAAATTAAGAGAGCAAAAGGGAGAGTGGGGATGGGAGGAAACAATCAGAATCTAGGTTGAGCTAGGTCCTTTTTTCTCCCCACCCATGATCAACTAAATCACAGTGAAAAGCATGTCTTACTAGTAAATTGTGCTTTAAAAAAGAAAATATTTTATTGAAGCAGATAAGCAGTATGATTAAAGAATGGGATCCTAGGGGAGTATCTTTACCCTAGAATGGGTCTTACCCATAACTGAGTCTAATCTCCTCATTTTACAGGTGAGAACCTGAAGGACCCAAGGAGACACGGGTAAAGTGTCAAGGACCCGGATGAGATCCGTCTCTTGTTGCTACATAAACAGAGGCTACACAATTCACAGGCATGTTTTAAAATTGTGAACTCAACTATAATTTGTTACCATAACCACTAATATTCAAATGTTCTCAGCTACTTCTTAAGCTAAGCTAGGAACTATCCCTAGAGTTGAGCAGAGTCTCCTGAAACTTTTTAACTTGGAAATCACCATGCTATGGGAGAAATATCTACAGCACTTGGAAAGGCTTTGAGGTTCTTGCAGGCACTTCTTTTTCAATAAGCCACTTTATCGAGGTATGAATGACACATAAAGAGCTATACATATTTAACGTATATGACTTGATGATTTTGGAAATAAGTATATACCAGTGAGACTATCACCACAATCTATGCCATAAACATATCCGTCACCTTCAAAAGTTTCCTCCTGCCTTCTTTATTATTATTAATTTTTGTGAAAATGACACTTAACATAAGATCTACTCTCTTAGCCAATTCTTGATATTGTCAACACAGGCACTATGCTGTTCAATAGAAAAGGACTTTTTCTTCTTGCGTAACTGAAACTTTGTACCCTTTGACCACTTCTCTCCAGCCACTGAACCCTCTAGCTTTGCTCCCGTTTCAATTTAACCAAGTGCCAGAAGCTTATTTTGTGACATATTAACAAACAGTAAATATTTTAAATGTTATCTAGTAAAAAGACTTAACTTGGCTTTTGTATCTTTTCTGGTCTGCTACAAGTTTCCACCAGTGTCTCCTCTTTCCTTATTTTGGCCTCACACTTTGTAGCAAAACAGAAGAGGAAGCACTTTATGTAGAAGACCTTTGGGAACATTGTAATTGCATTTTTCCTAATCAGTTTTATTGGATATTTCCAGTTTGATTCCTATTTCATGTTCCATCATACCTCTAATTGTTAGATGTTTCCTAATTTTCAGACCACACATTTTAAACTTTACTTACGGCTCTTCATTACCACATCTTTTATAAAACATCTTGAGTATTTTAAGCACCCTGTGACCATCCACGTAATCCATTCCTGC